>NW_004949139.1:3283684-3287097 GCF_000317375.1 Microtus ochrogaster
TTTCCTTCTAACTCTCTCATTCCTGATGCTTTCCTTCTAACCCATTGTAACTCTTTCTTTATTCTTTCCCTTGTAGCGTATATCCCAGCAAAAATCTTTCAGGCAATAGAAAAATTACAATGTGGTTACATTCTGTTTTTCAAGTGAAATATAACAATGAACATGTAAAAAGCAACATATTCTCTAAATCCCTTACATGAATAAACATTTATATATTACTGATGAAAAATAAATTATCTCAAGAAACCACATACATTCATACCCAAGCAAATTGTTACGGTATTAATGATGAAGGCAAGCAAGGCATTCTTCTCAGTCAGTTCTTTTCCTGGCAGGTTGCATTTTGCAGTTGCAAAAAAAGGACCAGTTACTTTATTATTTATCTTGAAAGATAATCTTATAAGGAATCTTAAAGGAATCACAAACTTAATCTTTTATATATGAAGAAGAATCAGCTCTACTTTAAAACTTGCACACCTAATTGTCAGTAGTTTTTATATCAGGAGATTGAGGGCAGAAGTGAGTATAAAGAATTGATCTCACTTTTGGTCATCAACTGATTCTAGCAATAAAAGTGCATCATCAGTTAGCAGTAATTGGATTCTTTCGTTCTTGTTCCCCAACCTTAAAGAGTTCCTCACTCAGCTATGTACCTTTCCTAAAACTTTACATTTTCTTATTAGGTTTCTTCAAAGCTATTATCAAAACATCTGATCTAACCTGCAGTTATTATAAGGCTTTGTTTCAGCTAACGAAGAACACTGCAACCTGTGACTGGATCTTTCTGCATTAAGATTAAAGGAATTCAAGACAACCTGGCTCTTGGGACTCAACTGTTTTTCTTAATCACTAACTTGAGCTGTAATCTATGCAGTTCCTTAGGTGAAACTCATAGGTCCTGGCTGTGTATATATCTTTATTCATCAATGCTCTGTATAAACTTACTTTATTATTATCAATTAGACAGTACAGCTTAGGAAGGAATCATCTTCATAATAATCCACAGGTAAGAATGGCTAGTGGAACAGGATGTTTCCATGAGATAAACACTACATTACATGCAGTGAAGATTTCTCAGTACCCATTCACACCACACCAGATACTAGAGACAGATAGCAGCAGAAAACATGTAAAGGCACAGCAGCAGCGAAAGACATTCTGGAGTCTTTGGTTTCGGGGACTTGCCTATTGAGATTCACCTCTCTGGGAGTTTCCTTCTTCAATTTGCCACCAGTTACTCCTCTGACAAGGCCACTGGCAGGAACCTATTATATATGCTCATTAGCTTTTATTATTTGATTGCTTAAATTGCCTATCTGGTGAGCATTTATGAATGCATTCATTTCTGTTATTCCTGAGACTGGGAATTAGTAATTTTTGAGTTCAAAGAGGTATCATTTTATTATGTCTATGCAGAACTGACATAGAAAGATACATACAGTATAAAAACATTTAACTTACTCTAGTACACTGATTTCCCATGATTACTGTAGTATGCTGATACAGTCTTCAAAGGTACTTATACTTCCTGTAAACTTTCTATTTATACGACAACAATAACTTTGGGAATAATATATTATGGTTTTACTTATTTTTAAAACATTTTGCACATGCTTTTATTTAAACTTTCATATATTGTATTTTGGTTATAGATTCCCCACTCCCATCTCCTCCAAGATCCTCCCGACCTTCTCACCCCCACAACATTTTGTTCTTCCTCTTTTTAATTCTATTCAGTGTTTTCATTGAATGGTAAATGCTCCATGGCTACATCCAAACAGACTGTTTTGGGATTTTTATTTAAGCCTTATGGTTTGTCTTGGATTCCCTGCTCTTTGCTGTTCCATAGACTTGAATCATTCTGATCGGAAACAAAGCCCTACTACTCGAATCCTTATCTCTTTGGTCTTTATTCCATAAACAATGGGGTTCATGGTTGGGGGTATCAGTAGATACAGATTTGCCAGGAGGATGAGGGTGTGGCTAGGCACATGGTGTCCAAAGCGATGAGTAAAGAAAGAGAAAAAGGCCAGTGTGTAGAATATCAAAATAACACAAATGTGAGCTCCGCAGGTGCCAAAGGCTTTTGTCCGGGCTTTCCTGGATGGCAGTTGTAGGACAGTTTTCAAGATTAGCCAGTAGGACAAGGAAATGAAGACAAAGTCCAGCCCAGTGGTGAGGAGAGCCGCCGAGAGCCCGTAAATGCTATTTAAGGTAATGCTGTTGCAGGCCAACTTGGCGATGCCCATGTTCTCACAGTACGTGTGGAGGATAATGGTGCCCCGGCAGAAGTCTAGGCGGAGAATAAGGAGAACCCCAGGAGTGACAACAGCCACACTCCGAGCTCCCAGGGCCAGCCCAACCTTGAAAAGGAGAGGGCCTGTAAGCAGGGCTGTATAATGCAGTGGTGTGCAGATAGCCACATAGCGGTCAAAAGCCATGGCCAGTAAGACTGCAGATTCAGACAGGAACAGAGCATGGACAAAAAACATTTGTGTGAGGCAGGCAGGGAAGGCGACTGCCAAGGGACCCTGCCAGAAAATGAGCAGCATTTGGGGCACTGTGACAGTGCAGAGGAGAACATCGTTGAATGCCAACATGGCCAGGAAGAGATACATGGGTTCGTGGAGGCTGTGGTCCAAGACCACCACTGCCACGACCAACACATTGCCTAACACAGCCAAGAGGTACATGAAGGTGAAGGGGATGGAGATCCAAATTTGGATATCTTCTAAGTCTGGCAAACCAGTGAGAAAGAAGAAAGAGACTTGAGTATGTGTAGTGTTCAGTTCTATAAAAGAGAGATGTGGAAGAGTTTAATATATGAAAAATAGATTATTTAGAATATATATATATATATATATATATATATATATATATATACTTGAAATGCTTTGAAGCTAGTGAAATTTTAGTTATTTTGGTTTAATGAGGAGAATGGAATAAAAACCATGAATGAGATCATCTTCATATGGAGTGCTTTTTGGATAGTTCTTTGAAAACTGTGTGGATGAGAAAGAGCTGACCTCCCTATTTTCTCTGATTGATGGTGTTTGTTACCATCAATTAATTTATTTTGTGGTTTCTGAACTTCTGTTCTAAATGCCTAGATTTGCTAGATAATAGCCACAAGACTCATGGTTTTCTTCCTTTCTTCACCTAAAGATTGGAGAGAGCATTCCACTTGTTAAACCATCACCTGGTATAACATACACAGCAGTAGTTTGCAAATTATTTCAGATTCTAATTCTTTTTTAAAATATAAATTATACTATCCCCCCTTTGTGCATGTGTGTGTGTGTGTGTGTGTGTGTGTGTGTGTGCCTGCATGTTGGTAGGTGAGACATGCATGGTCTAGAGTGCATGCAAAGGTGAGAAGACAGCTTGCAGGGCCCCATCAGACCCTGCATGTT
>NW_004949139.1:3287382-3297191 GCF_000317375.1 Microtus ochrogaster
TGCATGTTGGTAGGTGAGACATGCATGGTCTAGAGTGCATGCAAAGGTGAGAAGACAGCTTGCAGGGCCCCATCAGACCCTGGGGACTGAAGTCACATTCCTAGTCTCAGCCTTAAGTCATCTTATTTGCCAACCATCACACGTGTCCAACAGGAAAGTTCTTAATTCCTATTGGAAGACTGTGGAATTTTCATTGTTGGCCTAATTTTTCTAGTACCAAAAGGAGTAATTTGATTAACTAGTCTTTCATACAAATTGTTAAAGACAATAACTGAACAAACATGAAATTTAAAGAGCAGTGCAAAAGTTAAATTTTTCATACTTAAATTAATACTACTTCTGAAGGATCAGCACGTAGAATCAGATAGAGATCCAGATCATTGTTGATTTTCATTCAGAGAAAGAAAATACAGAAAAGTGACAAGGTTCATCACTATTCAACACCTAATACTGGCAGGGTTTTCCAAGGAGCAGAGAAATTTCTATTTTTCAACAAACCAAAAGAACCAGGTGAAAATTTACCAATATTTTTATATCCATGGGACTTGATTTTAGACTTTTTAAAATAATAATTATACCATTGTCTCTGTTCTCTCCCTCAAAACCCTCACACTCACACACTCTGCTGTCTATTAGAATCAGGGTCCTATTCTTTAACTATTTAGAGCACTCAGTAATATTTTAAAATTAATATGTGATATATATATATAAATGACTCATACAGAATTGTGAATTTTCTGCTTTTATAAAACATGCACTTAAGTTGGAAATTTTATAGTGCTGATCATCAATTTCAGCAAAGTCACAGAATACATTTATCAGCAGATTTTGACCTCAACTATAAGAAAACCTAAGTTGAGGATAATGGAAAATTTTCTATTTGAAAATTAACGTACCATAATTTCTAGTACACACAGGCTCAATTTTCCATTCCGGAACCTCACACAAAGTCTACAGGAAATCTGTGTTAAAATACAGCCATCACTCTCCACATTAAATAAATAAAATTAGGATAGCTAGTGTTTAAAATATAATTAGGTCCATGGTTTTATCAAACACCTGAAATTGAAAATTTGCATTCTCTAGAATTGTTTTATAGCAACCACAGTGAAAACATGAGACATTTAAATAGAAGGCAAGCCACATATCAGCCTAGGAATTGGTAGTATAATATAAATATTAAATGATAACCAGATACAATTATGAATATGGATGTTTTCGTTTAATAAGCCTTTTCCTAAACCTTAAAAAAATTTTCATTCAGTAAAATAGTAGGTATCAACTACTTTGCTATCATTTCTTATCACAGTTTCATGTGGGCATAAACCTGGATACCTAATTATATACAAATCTTGTTTGCCCATTCAGAGATGTTATTTTAAGAATCTATAATTTTAGCCATTGATATATTCTGATTTACCTTGTGGATTCATAGCTTCTCTAAGTTGGTAAGAAAGGTAATGTTTTAACTCTTCTCTTAACAACTCTTATTGTGACATCCATCCATAAAACTTCTGTGAAATAGCCATGTCCTTCTGGTATGAGTACAGTGTATGGTATACATACACTTCTCTGTGTTTCTCACTGATATTTTTAGCATTAACCTAGGGAATAGCTTCTCCCTGGGTTGAAAGATCTTTTGAGAATTATTTTTATTGAGTAGCTATTTCCACAGCTGAGACTACAGCTTGAATTTGACTGACTTGGCTATGCCGTTCACACCAGTTAATTGATATTTTCCTTTCTTGAACTGCAATTGGTTATTTTTTAACCAATAATATATATATATATATATATATATATATATATATATATATATATATATATATCTTTGAAATATATGTGTACACTCTTATAATTTCAATGCCCAATTCCCATATAATTCTATAAATATGCAGAAACTTTCTATTTTATGTCCCCTTTGAAATGTGAACACTTCTTTCATCAAAACCAAACTCTTAGGGTATTCATAATTATTTCAATAAAATACAAAATGCCTCTTAGTTTGATTTTTATGTGTATTGCCAAGGAAGATATACAATGTTGTATTTGGAGGACTTCCACTTTAATGTGATTTGAAAATTCATAGAAGGCAGGGTATGCTGTTCCATAGCTTTAATCTCAGCACTGGGAGGCTGAGACAGGTGGATTTCTATGAGTTTGAGACAATCCTGTTCTACATAGTGAGTTTCAGGCCATCCAGCACAACATAGTGAGATTCTGTCTCAGAAAAACAATAAACAAATAAATAAATAGTATTACATTATGCTGTATTGAACAGTTGTATGTTTGTGTAAAAAGTTATAAAAATTAAAAAAAAGAAGTTTTCATATAGGAAACTGAAGGTGAGAAGCTACAGAGAATCTGTCAGTCAAAATTGACATCTGTCAATGGTCTGCATGTGATTCTCTTCTACATCCAACATCCAGATAGTACAATGTGATTTTTTCCTTGTAATTTTATTCTTAATATATATCTCCATGTATTTTGAAAGAAATGTCATTAGCATATATGCATTATGCATGGGAAACAGTAGTATAATTATATTTACATTCAATTATGTAATACAATCTGACTACATTTACATGGCCAAAATCCTCTCCTGCCCCCTTTCTATCCTCCTCCAAGTACTTTTCTTCCCAAAGAGTTCTCTTTTCGATGTCTACATCATAGCGATGCAACTCTGTTTGTGTTGCAATATTTGCTTTGAGGTATACTACTAAAATTAGGTTTATATAAATCCCATTAATATTAAGATTATTTATTCACCTTGAAACTAACATTTTTTTGCTTCTAATAATTAAACACTTTTCTGAAAAACACCAAAAGGTAAATGGAAAGTAGATCAATTAATCTTCCATAATATAAAATATCTATCTACTTTTCTTAATATGTTGATTATTTTACATCTTTCCTCAATACTGTTAGTAAAGCTGCTTTAAAAAATCAGTATATGACTTACATTTGTACGGCTAATAGCATTTTATGATTTTTTTTAATTTTAATTGATTTTATTGAGCTATACATTTTTTCTCTGCTCCCCTCCCTTCCTCTCTCCTCCCCTTTTACCCTATTCCATGGTCCACATGCTCCCAATTTTTTCACGAAATTCCTCAATTTTTCTACTTCCCATGTTGATCAGATCCATGTATATCTCTCTTAGGGTACTCATTATTTTCTAGGTTCTTTGGGATTATGAATTGTAGGCTGGTTTTCTTTGTTTTATGTCTAAAAGCCACTTATGAGTGAGTACATATGATATTTGTCTTTTGGGAACTGGGTTACTTCACTCAAAATGATATTTTCTAGATCCATCCATTTGCCTGCAAATCTCAAGATGTCATTAGTTTTTCTGCTGTGTAGAACTCCATTGAGTAAATGTACCACATCTTCCTATGCATTCTTAAAGGGGCATTTAGGATATTTCCAGGTTCTGGCTATGACAAACAATGCTGCTATGAACATAGTTGAGCACATGTTTTTGTGGCACGATTGAACATCCTTTGGGTGTATACCCAAAAGTGGTATTATTGGGTCTTGAGGAAGGTTGTTTCCAAATTTTCTGATAAATGGTCATGCTGATATGCATAGGGGCTATACCAGTTTGCATTCCCACCAGCAATGCAGAAGTGTTCCCTTTACCCCACAACCTCTCCAGCATAAGTTTCATCAGTGTTTTAGATTTTGCCCATTCTTACAGGATTAAAATGGAATCTCAGAGTTGTTTTGATTTGCATTTCCCTGATGACTAAGGATGTTGAACATTTCCTTGAGTGTCTTTCAGCCATTTTAGATTCCTCTATTGAGAGTTCTCTGTTTAGGTCTGTACTCCATTTTTTATTGGATTATGTGTTGTTTTGATGACCAATTTTTCGAGTTCTTTGTATATTTTGGAGATCAGACCTGTAGCTGATGTGGGGTTAGTGAAGATCTTTTCCCATTATGGAGGCTGTCGTTTTGTCTTATTGACCATGTGCTTTGCCTTACAGAAGCTTTTCAGTTTCAGGAGGTCCCATTTATTAATTGTTTCTCTCAGTGTCTGTGCTATTGGGGTTATATTTAGGAAGTGGTTCCCTGTGCCAATGCATTCAAGCGTACTTCCCACTTTCTCTTCTATAAGGTTCATTGTGGCTTGGCTTTATGTTGAGGTCTTTGATTCACATGGACCTGAGTTTTGTGCATGGTGATAGATATGGGTCTATTTTCATTCTTCTACATGTTAATATCCAGTTATCCATATCCACCTCTTGTTAAATATGCTTTCTTTTTTCCATTTGATATGTTTTGCTTCTTTGTCAAAAAACATGTCTTTGAAGGTGTGTGGATTAATATCTGGGTCCTCGATTCGGTTCCGTTGGTCCTCCTGTCTGTTCTTATGCCAATATCAGGCTGTCTTCAATACTGTAGCTCTGTAGTAGAATTTGAAGTCAGGGATTTGATGCCTCCAGAAGTTCTTTTATTTTACAGAATTGTTTTGGCTATCCTGCGTTTTTGCTTTTCCATATTACATTGAGTAAAATTCTTTCAAGGTCTGTAAAGAATTTTGTGGTTATCTTGATGGGGACTGCATTGAAACTGTAGATTGATTTGGTAACATTGCTATGGTAGTTCGAACTACCCAAGATCACAGGAGATCTTTCCACTTTCTGGCGACTTCTTCAGTGTCTTTCTTCAAAGATTTCAAGTTCTTGTCATACAAGTCTTCCATTTATGTAGTTAGAGTTTCTATGAGATATTTTATGCTACTTACAACTATTATGAATGGTGAGGTTTCTCTGATTTCATTCTTAGCCCTTTTATCATTTGTGAACAGGAGGGCTATTGATTTTTTTGAGTTAATCTTGTGTCTTGCTGCATTACTGAAAGTGTTTTTAAGTTGTAAACTTTCTTGGTAGAATTTTTGGGGTTGCTTATGTAAACTACCATATCATTAGCAAATAGTGAGAGTTTGACTTCTTCTTTTCTGATTTGTATCCCCTTGAAATATTTTTTGTGTCTTATTGCTCTAGCTAAGACCTCAAGAACCATATTGATTAGATATAAAAAGAGTGAACAACCTTGTCTTGTTCCTGATTTCAGTGGGATTTCAGTAAGTTTCTCTCCTTTTAGTTTGATGTTGGCTGTTGACTTGCTGTATATTACCTTTATTATGCTTAGTTATGTTTCTCTCTCCAAGACCTTTATTATGAAGGGATATTGTATTTTGTCAAAAGTTTTTCTGCATCTAATGAGATGATCATACGGTTTTTATTTTTCAGTTTGTTTATATGGTAGAGTACGTTGACAGATTTTAGTATGTTGAACCATCCTGCATCTCTGGGATGAAGCCAACTTGGTCATGGTGGATGATGGTTCTGATGTGTTCTTGGATTTGATTTGCCAGTATTTTATTTAGTATTTTTGTATCAATGTTCATGAGTGAGATAGGTCTGTAATTCTCTTTCATATCTTTCTGTGTTTGGTGATCAGGATAATTGTAACCTCATAAAAAGAGTTAGGTATTGGCAATGTTCCTTCTGTTTCTATTGTGTGGAATAATTTGAAAAGTATTGATATTAGTTCTTCTTTGAAAATCTTGTAGAATTCTGAGCTGAAACCATCTTGTCCTGGACTTTTATTATTTGGGAGATGGTATAGGAGGTTCTTCTATTTTGTGTTGCTTCCATTGGTTGAATAAAGAGACTGCCTTAGCCTTTTGATAGGGCAGCCCTTAGGTGGGCGGAGTAGACAGAACAGAATGCTGGTAAGAAGGGAAGTGTGGTAGATGCCAAGAATCTCTGGCCTGAGACAGAAATAGGTTAGTCTTGCAGGTAAGCCACAGTCACATGGTGATACACAGATTTAATAGAAATGGGTTAATCAAGATGTGAGAGTTAGCCAATAAGAGTCTAGAGCTAATGGGCCAGGCTGTAATTTAATTAATACAATTTCTGTGTGGATACTTTGTGGGTTAAGCTATCCAGGTGGCAGGACACAGCCCTCTGCTCATCCTACAACATGGAGACTTTTGATGACTATTTCTATTTCTTTAGCAGTTATAGGTCTGTTTAATTTGCTTATCTGGTCATGATTTAATTTTGGTAAAAAGATATTTATCCAAAAAGTTGTCCCATTTCCTTTAAGTTTTCCAATTTTGTGGAGGACAGGTTTTTGAAATATGACCAGATGATTCTTTATATTTCCTCCATGTCTGTTGTTATGTCCCCATTTTTATTTCTGATTTTGTTAATTTGGATATTCTCTCTCTACCTTTTGGTTAGTTTGAATAAATTTTTGTCTATTTTGTTGATTTTCTCAAAGAACCAACTCTTTGTCTCATTGATTCTTTGTATTGTTTTGTTTGTTTCTATTTTGTTAATTTTAGCTCTCAATTTGATTATTTCCTGCCATCTAGTTCTTTCTGGTAAGTTTGCTTCTTTTTGTTCTAGAGTTTTAATTCACCAGTGTGGGATTTTTCCAGCTTCTTTATGTAGGCATTTAGTGCTATGAACTTTTCTTTTAGCATTGCTTTCATTGTATCCCATAAATTTGGGTATGTTATGTGGTAATTTTCATTGAATTATAGGAAGTCTTTAATTTCTCCCTGTATTTCTTCCTTTACCAATTGATGATTCAGGTGAGCATTGTTTAATTTCCATGTGTTTGTGGGCTTTCTGGAATTAGTATTGCTGATGATTCTAGTTTTAAGCCATTGTGATCTGATAAGATACACGGGGTTATTCCAATTTTTTTTGATTTTGTTGAGGTTTGTTTTGTTACTGGGTATGTGGTCAAATTTTTGAGAAGGTTCCATGAGGTGTTAAGAAGAAGATATATTCTTTTATGGTTGGATGGAATATTCTATAGATGTGTGTTAAGTGCTTTTGAGTCATAACATCTGTTAGTTCCCTTATTTCTCTGTTCATTTTTTGTCTGACTGACATGTCCATTGGTGAGAGGGGAGTGTTGAAGTCTCCCACTATTAGTGTGTGAGGTCTAATGTATGATTTAAGCATTATAAGTATTTCTTTTACATAAGAGAGTACCCTTGTATTTGGGGCATAGATATTCAGTAGTGCGATTTTCCTCTTTGATTTTTTCTGTGGCCAATATGAAATATCCTTCTTTGTCTCTTTTGATTGATTTTAGTAAAGTCTATTTTGTTAGGTATTAGAATAGCTACACCTGCTTGTTTCTTAGGTCCATTTGATTGGAATATTTTTTTCCCAACCTCTGATATAATATCTGTCTTTGAGGTTGAGGTGTGTTTCTTATAGCCAGAAGAAGGATGGATTCTGTTTTCATATCCAATCTGTTAGCCTGTGCCTTTTTATAGATAAGTTGAGTCCATTTATATTAAGGGATATCAGTGACCAGTGATTGCTACCTCTTGTTAGTTTAGTTTTCATTGTTGGTGATGTTAATTTGTGTGTGTTTCCCCTTCTTTGGGATTTGCTGCTATGAGACCATCAATTGTCTGTGTTTTTGTTGATGTAGTCAACTTCTTTATGTTGGAGTTTTCCTTCTAGTATTTTGTGTAGGGATGGGTATGTGGCTAGGTATTTTAAATCTGGTTTGTCATGGAATCTTGATGGAGGAAGGTCATTGGTTAAAAAAATAAAGAAACTGCTTGGCTGGCCCTCATAGGTTAAAGCATAGGTGGGAGGAGTAAACAACAGAATGCTAGGAGGAAGAGGAAGTGAGCTCAGACTGACAGCTCTGCTCTCTGGAGCAGAGATGCCATGCTCCCATCTCCAGGGCGGACGCAAGAGCTCTGCTCTCTGAGGCATGCGATGAAGCTCCGACCCAGGATGGACATAGGCTAGAATCTCCCTGGTAAGCCACCTTGTGGGCTATACAGATTATTAGAGATGGGCTAGTCTAGGTATGAGAGTTAGCCTAGAAGAGGCTAGATAGAAATGGGCCAAGCAGTGATTAAAATAATACAGTGTCCGTGTAATTATTTTGGGTAAAGCTAGCCTTGCGGGCAGCAGGGTGCTGGGGGTGCAGCCCCGCCGCTCTTATTAGAGATGGGCTAGTCTAGGTACGAGAGTTAGCCTAGAAGAGGCTAGATAGAAATGGGCCAAGCAGTGATTAAAATAATACAGTGTCCGTGTAATTATTTCGGGGCATAAGCTAGCCAGGTGGCTGGGGTGCTCAGGATGCAACCCCGCCGCTCCTATTACTACAGAATCTTTTATTTTGTTTTTCTATGGTGATTGAAAATCATAGTTTGGGATGGCATCCATGGTCTCTTAATGTCTGTATAATACTTGACCATGACCTTCTGGCTTTCATTGTCTCCAATGAAAAGTCAGGTGTAATTCTGATAGGTCTGCCTTTATACATTACTTGGCCCTTTTCCTTTGAAGCTCTTTTTTTTTAAATATTTTATTTTTTTAATGTATTTATTTATTTATTTATTTATTTATTTATTTATTTATTTATTATGTATACAATATTCTGTCTGTGTGTGTTTGAAGACCAGAAGAGGGCAGCAGACCTCATTATAGATGGTTGTGAGCCACCATGTGGTTGCTGGGAATTGAACTCATGACCTTTGGAAGAGCAGGCAATACTCTTAACCACTGAGCCTTTTGAAGCTTTTAATAGTCTTTCTTTACTTTGTATGTTTAGTGTTTTGATTATTATGTGGCTTTTTTTGGACCCAGTCTATTTGGTGTTCTGTAAGCTTCTTATATCTTCATAAGCATGTCTTTCTTTAGGTTGGGAAAGTTTATTCTATGATTTTGTTAAAAATATTTTCTGTGCTTTTGAGTTTAACTTTTTCTCCTCCTTCTATACCTATTATTCTTATGTTTGGCTTTTTCATGGTATGCCATATTTCCTGGATATTTTGGGTTAAGATTTTGTTAGATTTAATGTTTTCTTTGACTGATGAGTCTATTTCCTCTATTGTATCTTCAGTGCTTGAGATTCTCTCTTCCATCTGTTATATTCTGCTGTTCATACTTGCGTTTGTGGTTTCTGTTCATTTTCTCATGATTTCTGTTTCTATTTTTCCCTCGGCCTTTGTTTTTATTGTCTCTATTTCAGGTTTCAAGTCTTAAATAGTTTCTTTCATATGTTTGATTGCTTTTTCTTGGTTTTATTTAAAGAGATTTGTTGATGCCTTTTATTTATTTTTTTGTCTTTTTCTCCATTGCTTTGAGGGAATTTCTCAATTTTTTCTTTAAGCATTTCAAACATTCTCCTGAAGTCATTTTTTAGGTCATTTTCTTGTGCTTCATCTATATTTTATTGTTCAATTCTTTGTTGTTGTTGTAGGGTCTTTAGGTTTTACTGGAGTCATGTTGCTATTTATAGTGTTGTGTTTGTTCTTACCTTTTCTTCTCATCTTTTCCTCTAATAGGTGTGTTTGGGGCTGTTGGTGATTCTGCTGATTAATCTTCTAAGTGCCAGCGAATCCAAGACTCAGATGGTTGTTCCTTGTGGTACAGTTAAGGCCATAATTCTAGTTACCCCTTTAGTCACTCTGTGTTCCTGGAGGTCACTCAGTGCTCCGAGGCTGTGCTCCAGTCCTTTGGAGTTTGCTCTCTCAGGCCTGCTCTTGCCAAGGTTGTCAGCTTTGACCTGTTTTTGTAAATGCTGGTCTGGATCTGCCCTGCAGAGGTCCCTGGCTTGATGTTGGTCCTGCAAAGGTCTCTGACTTCCATCTAAATTCCTAGGCTTGAAAACAGCTTGGTATTGGCATAAAAACAGAGAAGTCGACCAATGGAGTCGAATAGAAGATCCGGATATTAACCCACAAACCTATGAACACTTGATTTTCAATAAAGGAGCTAAAAGTATACAATGGAAGAAAGAAA
>NW_004949139.1:3299613-3300737 GCF_000317375.1 Microtus ochrogaster
TGCCATTGTTCTTGAGTTCTCAGTAGTCCTCATTGTCCGCTATGTTCAGCAAGTCCGGTTTTATCCCAGATTTTTTCAGACCCAAATTCTTTGTCCTTGACCAATGGTCTACAGAAGCTCATATAAAATACTATTATTCCTAATATCTTAAAAATCATTTCAAAACATTAACAGAGATTCTGAAAACCACACCCTATTTCCATCTACCCAAAGTTCTTCAGTCTCACTAACTTCTCATCTGTTCAGAATTCCTGTAACTCATCACCTATGATCTACAAATCGATGAGGGGAGTTGCCTTCAACCACTCATGACTCCCCACTGTGTGTAGAACTATTTAACTAGTTGAATAGGTTGACTGCTATCAATATTCATACATACAATGACAGAGAAGGTGTAAGGTCAAATGTATGGCCTCCTTGCTCAAAGAAGGGACAAGAAAAGTCACAAACAAATCATTGGTCCAAGGAAATTTTGAAATGTTGCCAGAAAATCTCTGAACTCTCCGGCATCCCACCCAACAGGAAGGACTCTGTCTCTGTCCCTGAACTCTCTCCTCTGTTCTTGTCTTGCTTCTCCTTTCATAACTTTGATACTAGTTACATAGTAAGCATAGTTTGATTAGTTTGCTTTCTATCTGTAGAAACTTAATGATCCACACGTATTTTCTTCACCTTCATGCATTCCTTCTTATTTTAAACACTTTTATTTATCATGCAAGTTCTCAGGAAATGAGTGAGGTTTGCATGTATTCAACAGGAAAACTTCATTTTTAAAAAATGCTTAATCATAGTTGTTCTGGATGTAACTTTCCCCCAACAATTCTTATGTTGGAAGTTTTGTTTTGTTGAGATGAGTAACTGGCACAGCCTTTTTATTCTAAGTTCCTCTGACTTGATTGCAAGATGCATTTATGATTTAAAACAGACTTATTGTGTGTGATTTGTACTCTGAAAAATTCATGTTTATGACATGATGGCAAAGAATTTCTAAGCTAAATGCTCAGTTGTTCTATGTCAATCTCTAATTACTAGTCTTATTTTAACCATTAGCTATACTGATTGAATCTTTGAAAGATGGAGACAAAGAAATATAGGAGCCGGAGTGCTCAGAGACACCACAAAAA
>NW_004949139.1:3304807-3307293 GCF_000317375.1 Microtus ochrogaster
TTGTCTTATTGCTATTGCTAGAACTTCAAGCACTATATTGAAGAGGTATGGAGAGAGTGGACAGCCTTGTCGTGTTCCTGAGTTTAGTGGGATGGTCTCCCTGCTGGATGCTCAGCTCACAAAACCTATTTATGGCTTCTTTATTGAAGATCAGGTGTCTATGGGTATGTGGAATTATGTCTAGGCCCTAAATTTGAATCTATTGATCAGTATGTCTGTTTTTATGCCAATATCATGATGATTATTATTACTATAGCTCTGTAGTACAGTTTGGAATCAGAACTGATGATAACACTAGCAGTTCAACATTGTTTTAGTTATGCTGTGTTTTTTTTTGTTTCTTCTTATGAAATTAAAAATAGTCCTTTCAAGGTTTGTGAAGAATTGTATTGGAATTTTAAAGGGGATTGATTGGAATCTGTAGAATGCTTTTGGTAGGATGGCCATTTTCACTGTTAATACTACTGATTAAAGAACATGAGAGGTCTTTCCATTTTCAGATAACTTCTTCAATTTCTTTCTTCAGAGACCTAAAGTTTTTGTCATACAAGTCTTTCACTTACTTCGTCAGAGTTACCACAGGATATTTTATAGTATTTGAGACTATTGTGAAATGTTTTATTTTTCTGACTTCTTTCTCAGGTGGCTTGTCATTTGTATATCCTAAGGCTATATTTTTGTTTTTCAGTTTATCTTCTATTTAGCCACTTGCCTGAATGTGTTTATAGGAGTACCAGGTGTAAAAAAATCACCTCAATTATAGGATCTGAGATCCCTCATATTTAAAAAGGGTTATTTGGAGCAGAAAAAAGTCTCTTAGTGGTTAGGAAAGAGCACTTACTGTTTGCAAGAGATTTTAATTTAGTTCCAGGAGCTCCCACCAGGTAGCTCACAATTGCTCCAGGTCATCTTATGCCCCTGGCTTTCTAAGGGAAACCCTCATGTATAATTACCCATATATAGATATGTCCATATGCCACTGAAAGTAAAAATAAACCGTAAAATAGAATCGAGTGATATCATATTTAGATAAGCCTTTCCTTCTTATTGACATCTTGGAGAACGATTTTAACAATTGCTTGGAAATAAGCATGTTTTTTTTAAAAGTTATCTTAATTAAGGGAGCCATTTTAGGGTTGGTAAGAGATTGGACTCTAGAGGTGTCCCCAGGTGTCCATGGAGATATCTCCAGCTAGATCCTTGGACAGCTGAGGATAGGGAGCCTGAAATGGCCCTATCTTTTAGCCATACTGATGAATATCTTGCATATCACCATAGAACCTTCATCTGGCGATGGATGAAGCTAGAGACAGAGACCCACATCGGAGCACTGGATTGAGCTTCCAAGGTCCAAATGAGGAGCAGAAGGAGGGAGAACATGAGCAAGGAAGTCAAGACCATAAGGGGTGCGCCCACCCACTGAGACGGTGCAGCTGATCTAATGGGAGCTTACCAAAGCAAGCTGGACTGGGACTAATGGAGCATATGATCAAACCGAACTCTCTGAATGTGGCTGACATGGAGGGCTGACTGAGAAGCCAAGGACAATGGCACTGGATTTTGATTCTGTTCCATGTACTGGCTTTGTGGGAACCTAGTCTGTTTGGATGTTCACCTTCCTAGACCTGAATGGAGGGGGGAAGATCTTGGACTTCCACAGGGCAGGGAACCCTGACTGCTCTTTGGACTGGAGAGGGAGAAAGAAGAGGATGGGAGGTGGGGAGTAGAGGAGGCGGAGGGAAATGGGAGGAGGGGAGGAGATAAAAATTTTATTTTTAAGTAAAAATAAAAAAAATAAAAATGGAAAACTTGTCACAGAACTCATGACAGAAAAAGATAATACATTAATGATGTCTAATAAAAGTGGAAAGTACAAACTTTATAATCCTATTAATTTTTCTACTTAATGATTTATACACACATATTTAAAAATCCATAAAGCACGAAAATATTGAATATGTAAATGTATATGTAAACAAAATATTATATTAGTTACATGCTTGCATCTATATAGCATATTGATGTGTTCATGTGTATAATTTGGCGAAATTACGAAATGTGTATGTACAAGATGATTCAAATATGTTGCTATGCTAGCAAAAGGTGTTTTTTGCTAATCAAGGTGTCTACATTTGAGTCATAGTCCCATCTTCAATAAATAATATACATTTTATTGTATCTTTTATTAATTTCTCAAATGGCTTCTGTATGATAATATAACCTATTGTATGTATTACCAAGAGTGTATTGAATATTTTGCCCAGAGATTCCATGTAAGTTCTATCTGCTTTCAACTTTTAAGGATATAGGCCATTTATGTATCAAAGAGTTGATGAAAGTATAATATCTGCTTTTGTTTTTAGTTAAACATAGTCAACAAGTACTGGTAAAGTTTTTGCCAAAAGTAAGATTGTTTATATAAGGTAAATGAGGAATGAATATTTAATATCTCATTTAGAGTCAAGAATTTTAGTAGGGGTCGCGGC
>NW_004949139.1:3315094-3316092 GCF_000317375.1 Microtus ochrogaster
GTCCAAATGGATCAAAGACTTCAACATAAAACTAATTACACTGAACCTCATAGAAGAGAAAATGAGAAGTACACTTGAATGCATTAGCACAGTAGACCACTTCTTAAATAAAATCCCAGTAGGAAAGACACTGGTAGCAACAATTAATAAATTGAACTTTCGTAAAGCACAGGACATGGTCAACAAGACAAAATTACAGCCTATAGAATAGGAA
The DNA here is from genome assembly GCF_000317375.1 of Microtus ochrogaster. Lineage (NCBI taxonomy): Eukaryota > Metazoa > Chordata > Mammalia > Rodentia > Cricetidae > Microtus > Microtus ochrogaster. The sequence continues at coordinate 3,315,309 of NW_004949139.1, forward strand.
AAGATCTTCATAAACTCCACATTGGACAGAGGACCTATAGCCAAAATATACAAAAGCCCAAGAAACTTCACAACAAAAGAACAAATAATCCAATAAAATAATGGGGGTACAGACCAAAAGAGCAAATTCTCAACCAATGAATCTCAAATAGCTTAAAGACATTAGAGGAAATGTTCAACATCCTTAGTCATTAGAGAAATGTAAATCAAAACAACTCCAAGATTCCATCTTACATTTGTCAGGATGGCCAATGTCCAAAAGACTGATGGCAACTTATGCTGGAGAGAATGTGGGGTAAGAGGAACACTCATCCAGTGCTGATGGATGTGCAAACTTGTATGGCTGCTTTGGAAATAAGTATAGCGATTTCTCAGAAAATTAAGAAACAATCTAGCAATACCACTTTTGGCATACACCCAAAGTATGCTCAATCATAACACAAGGACATGTACTCAACTATGTTCATAGCAGCATAGTCAGAACCTGGAAACAACCTAGATGGCCCTCAACTGAAGAATGGATAAAGAAAACGTGGTATATTTACATAATGGAGTACTACTAAGCAATAAAAAAAAATGACATCTTGAAATTTGTAACCAAAAGGATGGATCTAGAAAACACTATATTGAGTGAGGTAACTGAGACCCAGAAAGAAAAATATAATATGTACTCACTCATAAGTGATGTTTAGATGTAAAGCAAATAAAAAAAGCCTACATTCAACAACCCCAGAGAACCTAGATAACAAAGAGGACTGTAGGAGAGACATACATGTATCTACATA
>NW_004949140.1:0-7565 GCF_000317375.1 Microtus ochrogaster
AAAAAAAAAAGCAAAATCTAGAAAAATATACAGATAGACAAGTAAAATCCAAAGAAATTTCCCATGACCTTGATAAGAGATAAAATTCAATTCTAGGCCAAAGACTTTAGTGAATCAAAGATCACTTCAAAATCATATAAACTGAGATCAAAATGGAAGCTAGTATCTTACCTCCAAATAACATTATTGGTTTTTCTTTCTAGTGATGTGCATGAAGGGTGTGTATGCACGTGCTTGTGCATATGGAAACCAGGTGTCTATGTCAGGTGTCTTTCTCAATTGTTCTCTAGCTTTCTGCGGGGAGGGGAGGGGTTTGAAACCAGGTTTCTCTGTGTAACAGCCCTAGCTGTCCTGGAACTCACTTTGTAGTGAGCTCACAGAGATCTGCCTGCCTCTGCCTCCCAAGTGCTGGGATTATAGGCATGTATCACCACTGCCTGGTTCTCTGCCTTATTTTTTTGAGACAAAGTCTCTCCCTGAACCTGGAGCTCCCCAGTTCAGCCAGTTATCCCTAGGGGCTTTGTACCTCCACCCCACACCGAATTTCATCAGAACTGGATTTAGAGATGGCTACTGCTACTGTATTGCCTGAACTTTTTATGGGAATAAAGAAAACGTGCTGGCAAGCCAAATACAGGCATATATAAAAAAGATCAACAAAGTGGCAGGAAACAAAATCAAATCACAAAACTAGGCCAAATGGTGATGGCTCACGTCTTTAATCCCAGCACTCAGAAGGCAGAGGCAGGGGGATCTCTGTGATTTTGAGGCCAGCCTAGTCTACATAGTGAATTCAAGGCTAGTCAGGGCTACAAGGTGAAACTCTGTCTCAAAAAAAAAAAACTACTTCAAGCTGGTAGCCTTGCATATACACCAAAAACAAACATGCATGTAAATGGAACAAAAATTAATGCCAAATGGACTAAATGACTAAAGGCCATTTAGTGAATGAATTAAATGAAACCTGAAATGCTGTAATTACTGGGAGAAAAACATAGGCATTACCCCACAAGAGATAAGCATAGGGAAGGACATTCTGGATAGGATTTCGTTTGCTCAGGAATTAAGATCAACAATTGACAAATGGAACCTCATAAAATAAAAGCCTTCTTACAGCAAAAGAAATAATCAAGATTTTTTTCTAAGTCTGTAAGGGATGTGGGAATTTTGATTCGGACTGGCTTAGAAGCCTTGAAAGTGAATAAGAATCTTTGTAGCAGTACATCAGACAAACAACTCATATCCACAATGTCCAGAGCACTCACACAAATAATAACACCACTAAACTCAAGAAAAGAAATGACCCAAAGTAAAAAAAAAATGGGCTATGGATCTGGATCTGGACAAGGGGCTCTCAGAATAAGAAATAATTTTTAAAAATCCCAAAAAGTGTTCAATATCCTCAGCAATTAGAAAAATTCAAATGAAAACCACTTTGAAAATAACATCCCCCAGTGAAAATGGCTAAACTGCCGAGAAGAACTGCCAGCAAATGCTGGCGGTGATATGGGAAAGGGAAGCCTTGCTCACCATAGGTGAAAAAAAGTGCCGTTGCCGCTCTGAAAATCAGTGTGGAGAAGTCTAGAAAAGCTAAAATTAAATCTACTAGAGGACCCAGCGATACCACTCCTTGGCATATGGCCAAAACGTCCTATTCCACAGAGACGAGCTCAGGCATGTTCACTGCGGCCCTGTTCATAATAGTTTGGAAATGGGAACAACCTAAATGTCCTTCAAGTGATGAATGGATTGTGAAAATGTAGTACAGACACGCTATACCACAGTACTTGTCTGTAAAAAAGATGAAGTTATTAAATCTGCAGTGGATGAAGCTAGGAAATATATTGTGGTAGATAAGCCAGACCCAGAAAGACAAATGAAGAGTGGTCTCCCTCATATGAAGCTCCAAGATCCAAATCTTCGGATGGCAGTACATATCCTGGAGTAGCCGCAGGAACCAGCAAAGCAAAAAGGTACCATGGGGGGCGGATAGCACTAGAGAACAGCAGTACACAAAGGAGAGAAATGGGAAAATGTGGCCTTTAATTGCAGAGTGGAGAGGGAGGTCATTAAAGAAAGAGAGAGAGGGTAAAACAACACTAAGGATGTCTGAAAAAAATAAGGAATTGTTTACCTAAAATTACACATAATACATCTAAGTCTATGCGTATAAACACATATACATGCTTAGGATATGTAAGTGTGTGTGTATATGCATGTGCAAGAGCACTTAGACTAGCTTAGGAAAAATATATTCTCTAAGCTCAGTTATCCCACTTGGGCTGACAGTGCTCCCCCCAAGAGGTATAGACTATATAACAAAACCCCCAATAGCAGGCATGAGAAGCCCCATTTCAAGTTGGAGAGAGTGAGAAAACCTGAAAGTTGTCAGGCTAATGCTGCTGCTTTCAGTGGCCTTTGAGAAGCAACGGTGAGTCCGTATTACTGGAAATGTGACACTTCACACACAGGACTTGTAGGAATACCACTGGAACTGACATGAAAGCCCCCCTCTGCCAAGACTGGCTTTCGTAGTCTCCAAACTTGGTGCTGTGTAAGCTGCCAAGGGGGAAAAGCAACCAATAGTCCTACCCAGCTAGAACTCCTACGTGCATTAGAACCACAAGCAGTAAAATACACTTTTTTAAAAATATACTAGGAACACTTTTCAGGATAGATCACATATTAAGACAAGAAGCATATATCAGTGAATTTCAAAACTAAATCAGGCCCATCGCCCACTACCTTATTTCAAAATGGCAATATTGGAATTTGGGGGAGGAGATGGAGTTTGCTTTTTTTTTTTTTTTTTTTTTTTTTTTTTTTTTTTTTTTTTTTTTTTTTTTTTTTTTTTTTTTTTTTTTTGGAGACAGGGTTTCTCTGTGGCTTTGGAGCCTGTCCTGGAACTAGGTCTTGTAGACCAGGCTGGTCTCGAACTCACAGAGATCCGCCTGCCTCTGCCTCCCGAGTGCTGGGATTAAAGGCGTGCGCCACCACAGCCCGGCGAGTTTGCTTTTTTTTTAAAAAAAAAAAAAAGTGCATGTGTCCCTAGCTCGGTTCAAACAAATTCTGTAGCTGAAGGTGAAGTTCTAAACTTTATGCCTCTACCTCCTGAGTGCTAAGATTACAGGCATCACAAACTGAGACTCCGTGCTGGCTTATACAGTGCTGGAAATAGCCGTAGTGGTGTGTGTGCTAGGCTAGGCTCTATGCAGTAAGCTATATGCTCAACACGGATGTGGTTATCTTTGCAATCTTGACCAGAATTAGAGAGAAAAAAATTCCCAGGCTCTGTGTACCTTGACAACAGCAGCTTCGGGCTACATAGCAAAGAGTAAAGGGCAGGAAACATACATACGTAGACTTAGTTCTGGAATTCCGAGGTATATCTTTTGGTGGGAGAAGAATTCCTACTCAGGCACCCTACAAAAGGAACTTCCTGGAGATATCATAATTGTCTGAGGCTCTTTCTACTCTCAGACTGACCGGAACATGCTGGGGAAAGCTGGCTGTCTTGGGACCAGTCTGACCACACATGCCAGTGAAGGGGCTGCTTGACTCTGGGATGGAAACCAGGCATAAAAGTCTGTTCTTGACTTTTGACCATTCACAGAAATGCGTTCAAGAGAAAAGCGAGGAATCTCAGCCCAGGTATGACAATTCTCACGGGTTCAACAGTACTTAACAGCACTAAAAAGGCTTAAAGGTCCTACTAAACCCCAATCCATGCCCCAGCTCCCGTAAAGGCAGACAATGCAAATATGACAGACTCTAAATTTGCTTTCTATGAAAACCCAAAGGAAAAGACCTCATGGGATAATCTTTAATTTCTGTTCTTTGTCAAGTAACAGGTTAACTACTAGGCCCTGAGAAGAAATTGTCTCACTGTGGTTCTGGCTGGCCGGGAAATCACTATGTAAACCAGACTGGCTTGGAACTCGCAGAAATCCACTTTCTTCTGTTCAGAGCACAGTGATTAAGGCTGTGAAAAAGCAGCCCCAACTAACTAAGTGATAGTCTACAAACATCTCTCCAGAGCCTCCAGAGCTTTTCTTCTTCAATATAAATCTGTTGGCACAGATGACTATCACGCCTTCCCTAGGAAGATAACTCACCAAGGCTCAGCAGTGACTTGGAGAGTATCAACCGCATCCCTACAAACCCAAGGACCGTGCCTTCCAGGCAAACATATTCTGCTCATTGCCGTACCAAAGGGCTCTGTTTTGCGCTTTAGGGGCTCAACCTGTAGCAGCCAGGATAGCAAGCTCATGATTGGATAGTTGGTAACCTGTACTACCAGCCCCCAGGGCCAAAAGAGAACTCTTCCTGGTTGAGAGGCTTTCGGGCTTTCGTAACTGCAAGAGCTCCAACCCAGAACCTCCTGAGGCAAGCTGCTAGTGAGCATTCAAGGCATGGAGCGCCGAGACACCAACTACCTGCTTTATGAAGGACTTGATAAGGATGAAGAAAAACGGAATGGTGAGTGTGTGCTGGGAAAGGTGGATCGGAGATGTCCACGAGGGGAGGAGTGTCCCACCGAGACGACTAGACAGGCGCTGTGTGCTGCTGGCTTCGCTGCGACTTCACGGCGCCCTCGGGTCACCCTGGGCTTTAACTCCTGGCCTTTCTCTGTCTCTCTACTTCCAGGTGTAAAGACACAGATCTTTCTGACTGGAGAGGGAAGGATGGAAAATGACAGTGGTCAGGGCCAGGCTGGAGCAGCTGCAGCCGAAGGGGAAGGAGCAGAAGAATTCAGTGGAGAAGGGCCCTCAGCTGCTGGTGCCTCAGGCCTCATGGATAACTTGAAACAAGAGGACCATGGCACCAGCCGCAGTGACCAGGAGAATGAGAAGCAGCCAAAAGAGCCAGTCCCCAGGGACATGGAGGTTGCAGAATGTGCACAACCTGTGTCCGTGCTGGTGCGCCAGCGTGGCTTCCAGTACAAGTTCAACCAGTGGCAGTTGCAGGAGCTGGAGCGATTTTTCCAGCAAAATCACTACATCAGCGCAGAACTAAGGTAAGCAAATAGCGTAGCCTGAAACCCTGTTTCCTGGGAGCACGTGGTGGCCCAGGGTGACTTTTGGCTCTCTCCCTGATCCTCCTCCTTTACCACTCCTTAAAATCTGCATGTTGCTAATTCATTCATTTGCTTGATTTTATTTGTGGGTGTGGGAATGCGCTTCTGTGGGTGTTAGTGTCATTTGATGGTGTGAAGGGCAGAATACAATTGAGTTAGTCCCTTGTCTCCTTCCACCACAGAGTCCCAGGATCACCCTCAGGCCTTAGGGCTTGCTGGCAGTGCCTTTAGCTTCTGTACTATCTCCTCAGCCCATCTCTTACCCTAGGTAAATAAAATCCCCCTCCCAAAGCAAGGCTGCCGGACTCCTTCCTGCACCAGTGTGCTGGGGGGAGTGGTGAGAGTTGTGCAAAATGGGCGTGCTGGCTAGTTTTCTGTGGATTTGACACAAGCTAGAGGCATCAGAGAGATGGGAACCTCAACTGAGAAAATGCCTCCCTAAGATCGGGATGCCGACCAGCCTGAAGGGTATTTTCTTAATTGGTGATTAATGTGAGAGGGCCCAGACCATGTGGGTAGGGCCATCCCTCGGCTGGTCAGTCATTCTGGGCTCCATAAGGAGCAAGCCAGTAAGCAGCTCCTCTCCATGGCCTCTGCATCAATTCCCGTCTCTTAACTTCTTGTCCTACTTGACTTCCTGTATTGACTTCCTCCAATGACTTCCTCCAATGATGATCTGGAAGTGTAAGCCAAAGAAACACTTTCCTTCTCAATTTGTTTTTGGTCATGGTGATTTCCTCAGGGTAATAGTAACCCTAACTAAGACAATGGGAATGGAAGTATCTTCTTACATTATTTCAATGGATCAGAGTGGAAAACTTGGGGCAATGAATTTTATAAGAGTAAGGTCCTGTTGAAAGACATGTGAAAAGTTGAATGGTTAAAATAATAAAGGATGACTTTCTTGGTGGAAGGAGAGACCCAATGCCCATCAGTTGCCCTTTGACCTGCACAGGTGCATCAGAGCACGGGTATACACACCCCTACACCTACAGAATGCATCCATTGATGCACACTAAATAAACTGAACAAATAAAATGTGATATTTCGTTTCCCTGGTGGTCAGCAGGCTGGACATCCTCATGAGTTAATTGGACATTAGAAGTCTTCAGATGTGCCCCCCCCCATTAATCTGTCTTCCTTTATTCGTGCTTACCCTTCAATCCGGACAAAATGCCTCACATAGGTTTTTCCTATTTGTGTTTGTTTTGTAGCTTTTTATTATTATTATTATTATTTGAGAAAGTCTTGTGAACCACCTCAGTTGATGTTAGGAGCATTTCTTTGGAGGTTTATGCTGTCCAAATTAGTGGGTTTTTCAAAATTCTTATTGGGGACATGGTGTGTTTTAATGTCTGCTAATGGTAGGTGATAATAAAACAAAATTACCAGCAGGTTTGGTTTATTTGTTTTTTGAGACAGGGTTTTTCTGTATAGGCCGGGCTGTCCTGGAACTCACTCTGTAGACCTCAAACTCACAGAGATCCGCCTCCCTCAGCCTCCCAAGTGCTGGGATTAAAGGCATGCACCACCACCACCCAGCACCAGTAGAATTTTTTAAAATCTCAAAATCTTCAAGGTGAATGTCCCAGTAGGTGAAGGATGGGACAAACATTTAAAAAATATATAAAGTATCTTTCATATACTTTATTTTATCCAAGATGCCCAGTAATGAACATCTGTCATTTTTTTCCCCTCAGAAAACAGCTGGCAAGATGGATAGGCGTGACTGAAACTAGAGTTCAGGTAAGGAGAAGACAATTTGGCAAGACAGCTATTCTAGAATTTGCTTCTTATCTTGAATACTTTCGTCCTGTGGGGAGAGTTGTTGTGTCATGGTTTTTTTTACCACATTATGTTTCAAAATAACATGTTTTTAAAAGATGTTTTAACGATTCATGTGTATAGATGTGTCTGCGTCTATATGCAGGTACCCTCAGAGGCCAGAAGAGAGGGTCAAATCCCCTGGAGCTTGAATTACATATGGTCCTGAGCTACCTTATATAGGTGATAGGAACCAAACTCAGGTCCTTTATAGGAGCAGCAAGTGTTTTTAACTCTTAGAGATCCCTACAGGCCCCTTAAAATGACTTTTAGTTTTATGTCCTCTGTGGGCATAAAATGGGATAAGAAAATCTAAGCAACTAAAAATGGCTCATTTCAAGATGAAGCACAGAATAGTACTAACCTCCTTTCACTCCCTAGACATATATGTATGACACATACATGTATCCTATAGATAAATTATGAATATGTGTGTTTTAACATACAAATATGAATACAATTTCTGAGTTAATTATTTTATTAATAGCATATTAATATAGAAATGTTGTGTGTAAGTCCTTGTAATGCTAATATCCTTCAGATAGAATGTCTCTGTAAAGACATCCCACTAGGGTTGTAATTATAAATTATTCAAATTAATTCAAATTTACTTTGAATTAATTTAAATGGGATCGGGAGTTCCATGATCCTAAACTGTTTGAAA
>NW_004949140.1:7885-25013 GCF_000317375.1 Microtus ochrogaster
GGGACTATTTTGCAGTGCTGGGGTGGAAACCAGGGCCTCCCACATTCTAGTCAAGCACTGGACCTTGTGCCAGCCCCTCAGCCCCTCACAGAATTAGGGCAGTGAGACAGCAGGTTCTTCTGTGCAGTATAAAATATAAGGGCAGCTAACGCCCCATGGTGTGTTTTCTGATTATATACTGATTATGCTACTGAACCAGATTTTTTTTTCCTTCTGGCTTGTAGAATTGGTTTAAGGGGAGGCGAGAACAATACAAGAGAGATCAGAAGCGTGTAGAGGTGCTTCTTTTCCGAAGACTGTGAAATAAGTCCCTCACCCAGGAGCCAGATGCTCAGAAGCTTTTGCTGCCGCTAACACTCACACTCGTACCCCCTCAGCATCTGTATTTTCAATAAAGAGATGACTTCTCCATGCATTTGTCCCCATTTGTTTTCTGGAATTTCAGGAATGTCACAATGACTGTATAAGCTCTCAAGGAACTGTTATTTAAACACAATGACAAGGTCTCTTTGCACAAAATGGCAACACTGGGTCAGCGGCGCATCGGTGTGCCCTGCAGATTGCAGGCATTTCCCAAGTAGTGCGGTAGGTTTGGCCTGACCGACCCATGCATGTCTGTCCCGCTATCATGCTGCCCACATCCCCCACTCCTAACTTGTCAGACCGCAAATGCCGAAGGAGGAGAGGACAAGTCCCTAGAAAAAAACAGTTTTTCTCCCAAAACTGAGCTAATTCTGCCCATCCTGGGAATCTGGGCCTAACTTTGGACTCTGACAGAAACTTCCTAAGAGACTGACTATTCAAGGAATTCATGGGAAGCAGGTAGCAAAAGTATAGCTTTCTGTTCCCAATGCTCCCACAGTATGAAGCACCCAGGGCACTTAGGAATGGTTCTGCCAGAGATGCGCGCTTCAGAAAGAATGCTGGGATCCACTCCATTGCACGGGCAGTGGGGCTTCCCTCTCTTTTGTGTCCTACCCCCAGTCTAGAAGGTATATTATCCCTCCTCCTCAGAGCGGAAGCTGACACTCCATAAGGTGTATTTTCAAATTGTGTAATTCTCTCGATTTCAGAAATAGAGTAAGGCTTAAAATCTATTTTATGTTCCTGATAAACTGAACATGACTTTAAAAAATCAGAAAACAAAACACCCAGTGTACTACTTGTGTCCCTTCATGCTGACTCTGTGTGACAGCTGTACACTGAATGGTGTCAAAAAAAAAAAAGAGACAAAACGAAAAAAAAAATTGTGGCCCTTCCACAGCCAAGATCTGTATCAATGTCCATAGCTCCTGTTACAATCAAAGGCTGGGCTGATGTCTGGGGTCTGGACTGCCACTTGGGCACATGTTGGTCTTTGGGGACTATGTCATCACTGAGGCTATGCCAATCTTGATGATCTGCGATGCCAACTAGGGCCAGGATGACATCTGAGCCCAGACTGTTGCCAAGAACCAAGTCTTGGCCTGTGGTCCTACCACAGTCTGAGTCTGTGCTGATGTCCATGACCCATGTTGCCACCAAACACCACACTGATGCCCAGGATCTGGGCTCCCATCCTGAGGCCTTCTTGGTGCCTGAGAGCTGTGCCACTGCTGGGCCCATACTGACCTGAGTGAGACACAAATGCCACCCAGAGCCAGGGCATCATACAGGCCCAAACTGTGGCCTTGGCCGTGTCGAGGTCAGTGGCCCTGCCACAGCCGGGGTCTGCACTGATGTTCAAGTTTCCTGTTGCCATCAAAGGCTGTGCAGATGCCATGCTCCGTAACCTCACCTGGGGTCATGTAGGTGTTTAATAGGCACACTGCTGCTGGGTCCATGCTGATCAGATGGACCTGCACTGTCATCTGGGCCTGGACTGCTGCCAAGGACCTTGTCTGAGTTCATGGTCCAATCAAGCCGGGATCTGTATTGATATCCATGGCCCGCATTGCCACTAAGGGCCACTCAGACATCAGGGACCTGAGCTACCACTTAGGGCCATGTTACTGTCCGAGGGTTAAATCTCTGCTGGGGCCATGAGATTTGAGGAACCTGTGCTGCCACCCAGGGCCATGGTTTCTTTGGGGGTCAGGGGCCATGTCTGGGTCAACGACGCTGCTGCAGCTGTGGTCTGTGATGTCCATGTCATTCTTCATTTCAGACTGAGTTTTAGCTCTGCCTGGGGCATTTTGTCTCAAAAAAAGGAAGAAAGAAAGAGAGAGAGAAAGAAAGAAAAGAAAGAAAGGAAGGAAGGAAGGAAGGAAGGAAGGAAGGAAGAAAGAAAGAAAGAAAGAAAGAAAGAAAGAAAGAAAGAAAGAAAGAAAGGGGGAAGGGAGGAAGGGAGGGAAGGGAGGAAGAAATGATCCCTTTCGTATGTCATCTTATTAGTTCCGTCTGTCACTTCTCATTTTCCTGCCAAGCAGAGAGCAATGGGCATGATTTGGTTCTTAAAATGTTGGTTTCGGAAATTGTGTGAACATACAGCTTTGTCCCAAAGCCTCCTTGGTAATGCAGGTGTTTCTATCCTGTCTCTCGAGTGGCCCTGCATTTCAGGTCCTTAGGAAGGAACTCCACTGAGCTACAGCCCTGCTCTCCTGAGCTGCAGGTGCCCCTCTTGCATTTCCCCTGTTGCATGGCAGCTTCAGATTGCAGCAGGAGCTCAGAGGGCTTGGGGAGCCCTTCTGATCAGGACCCTGCTGAGGAATTCCAGCCTTGCATAGGAGAACATGGCCCCTTGTGTGTCTAGAGAAGTCACTGGGGGCTACGGCCTTTGGAACTCTGGAAACCCAGCTTCTGCTATTCAGTGCCCCTCTGTACCATGTGATCTTGGAAGATCCCAGGCTGTCTCATGGGTACCACAGAGAGCTGAAAGGGTAGACACGATACTGACCAACACGGAGTGGGTCTTGAATCTTTAATGCCATCTCCAGTTTTTTCATACATCTTGCTTTTATTTGTATTTAGTTCTAAAACATTTTCTTGATTCTTTGTGAATTTCACATCACACATCCTAATATGATTCATTTCCCTGTCTCCTCGCTTCTGCCTTCTGCCCTTGCAATCTCCCCTGCCAAAATAAAGTTTAAAAGTAAAACAAAAACCCAAACCAAAGCACAAAAAAATCAAACACCCCTCAAACCTTGGTGCGGAAGCTGAGCTGTGTCACAGGTCACCCTTCAGTCCACAGTCCCTTTTCTTGCAAGTGCTCATTGCACGGAGTCATTGGTCTGGTCCGGGGCCTCTGGTTTCTGCTGCGCTGTGGGTACTGGGGCCTGACTGGGACTCTCTTGGATATCCTGTTGTTGCCCCGTGTTGTGGAGATCCTGCAGCTTTGGGTCTGTGCCGTCACATGCTCCAGCGGCTCATAGATGAGGTGGGTGTGGGGTGGGCTACCTTGTTGTCCTGATTCTGGGTCTGGCTGGTAGCTAGGCTGGTTCAGCCTGCCAGCTTTCCCTCTCTGTCACTACCCAGGAGAGATCTCCATGTCTTGGCCTGTGGTCCTACCACAGCCTGAGTCTGTGCTGATGTCCGTGACCCGTGTTGCTACCAAACACCACACTGATGCCCGGGATCTGGGCTCCCACCCTGTGGCCTTCTTGGTGCCTGAGAGCTGTGCCACTGCTGAACCCATACTGACCTGAATGTCGTGTGCTGCAACCCAGGCCCAGGGTGTCATATGGGCCCAAGCTGCAGCAGAGACCAAGTCTAGGTTAGTGACCCTGCCACAGCCGGGGTCTGCACTGATGTCTGAGATTCCTGTGTGGATACTCGGGATCTGGGATTACACCTGGGCCATATGGGTGTTCACAGGCCATGCTGTTCAGAGGGACCTACACTGCCACCTGGGGCCACTGTGACATCTGGGCCTGGGCCCCTGCCGAGGACCCTGTCTGAGCCCATGGTCCAACCACAGCAGGGACCTGTATTGCTATCCATGGCCCATACTGCCACTAAGGGCCACTCAGACGCATCAAGGGCCTGGGCACCACCAAGGGTCAGATCACTGTTGGGGGATTGAGCTTCTGTTGGAGCCATGCAGATCTGAGGAGCCTGTGCTGCTACCAGGGCCATGGTTTCACTGGGGGCCTGGGCTGCCCCTAAGGCCCTTGTCTGGCTTGGAACTGGCTGGGCCTGTGATCCTGCTGCCTCTATGGTCTGTGCTATGTCCCTGGCTCCTGCCACCACTGAAAGCAGTGAGGATTGGGCTGCACAGAGTTGGTCCTGCCCCTCACTGGCTAAAGCACTAGGGAGAACTGGCCCTGCCCCCACCCACTGCAGCTCTCAGAACAGGCTCTGCACCTTGCCAGGGCAGCACAGCAGAGCTGGGGTGCAGGTGATTCAGCCCTGAAGACATGCGAGTGGAGAGCTAGCCCATGGTCTATCCCATGGTAGCATGAGGAGGGAGAGATACCCCTTGCCCCAGGCACCTTATCTACTCCAGGCGGGAAAAGCTGGTCCCAGGGTCCAACAGTGGGAGAGCTGATCCTGCCCCTCACAGACTGCAGCACTCAGGAAGGTAGGCCCTGCACTTTGTCCAGGCAGCACCGTAGAGCTGACCCCCATTGATGGGGGTACAGATGATCAGGCCATGGGAATGCTTGAGGGAGATCAGACCCCAGCCCTCATCTGGAATAGGGTAGAGTGGGTAAGGGGGAGATGACCTCCCTCCCTCTCCCACCCTTTGCCGGCACAGTTGGAGAATTGGCACTGCCCCCCACTGGCAGTAGCACTCTGGAGAGCAGGCCTGTAGCTGGTTGTTTTTTACTCTTACTCTTTTGCTCTTTGTTCTTTGGAGCCCCTAAATAACCACACAGAAACTGTATTAATTATATCACTGCTTGGCCCACTAGCTCTAGCTTCTATTGGCTACCTCTTATATCTTAATTTAAGCCATTTCTATTAATCTGTGTATTGCCATGTGGCTGTGGCTTACAGGGTAGTTTCGGCATCTGTCTCCAGTGGGGCTCCAAGGCTTCTCTCTGACTCTGCCCTTCTTTCTTTACTAACCAATGGTATTCACAGGAAACAGAGGGGAATCCCACATCATTATCCCCTCTCCCCAAACCTACCATCCTACCTGGATAGGAATTATTTGGGCCATTTGGCAGAAGGCAGACTAAATGGTACTTCTTCAAAAGGGAACTGCAACACAAGACTATTAACTGGGGACCTGTACCCTCTTAATTTCACTATTCTCGACACAGAACCAGGGACCATGTTACACTTCAAAAAGCTTTCTGTCACCCACAAAGCCATATCATACCAAGTCTTCCAGTTCTTCTATGAGGAACTAAATAGCAGCCCATCCACCAAATACTTATCATAACCAGAAATGTGTTTCTAAACCTGGCACAAAACAGTTCAGACTCTTAGGGTCTCTTCTTGCTATGTATGTGGAGGAACTAATAGAGGAGATCAATAGCCTTGTGAAGCTAGACAGTTTGGTCCTCTCAAACTTTATGATAAAAATAGGATACTCCCAAGCCTACTACCAGAATTGGGTTTCTTAAAACCTGAGTTATAGGGAAAAAATACATTTCCCTATGGTTTCTGTTGTAAGCCTAACATGTCTGAACCAAAGACTCTACACTGAAAGTGCCCAGAAAACTCCATAGTAGGGATCCCCAAACTATTCAGAATCAGATTGCACCTTTTGTCTGACTTCTCTCACCTCTGGCAGGCATGGGGCACTGTGGCACTAACATCAAATATTAAGCCCCAGTTAGACTATATTGGTTATGGGAGAACTGCTTATGCTTCACTTCCTCCAAAACTGGTTCAGATCTTAAGATCTATCCAGCCCTCCTTCTTCCTATTTCCATTTGCCAGAGGAAAGGGCTTGGAAATACAGATATACAAGGACTGGGAGAACCAAAGAAACTGACAGACCTTACAGATTGTTGACTACAAAGCTAACAAATGGCCCCATGAACATATGATCCATTATTATGGTCCAGCCACCTGGGCAGAGAATGGATCCTGGGGTTGCCATATCTCCATCTATCTGTATGCTAAGTCCCATCATTAGATTAGAAGCTGCTGCTGCTGCTGCTGCTGCTGCTGCTGCTGCTGCTGCTGCTGCTGCTGCTGCTGCTGCTGCAATGCAGTGCAATGCAATGCAAACTACTGAAACTGCAAAGGCCCTTAACATCCTAATCAAACCACAGACCAAAATGCACAATGCCATTTACTAAAACCATTTAGCTTTAGACTATTTACTTGTTTCTAAAGGGGGCGCTTGTGAATAGTTTAACCTGAGCAACTGTTGGATACAAAGAGATGACAAAGGAAAAGTCATAGAAGAAGCCACCAGTCAGATGAAGATTGCTCATGTTCAGATCTAGACTTGGAGGGGCTAGAACCCAGATAAATGATCTGGGGATGTTTTACCTCTTTGCGGGGAGTCAAGAATATCATAATTGTTAAGCTTTTGATTCCAGAAGACTGTTTATTTTAGTTTGCATAGTTACCCTGTGTTCGGGTGGAGGCTCCACCCAAAGCCCCTTCCCCTGGACCTGCCTCAATCCAGACTCCATCCCGAGAAAGCCCACCGTCAGCGGCTTCACTCCCAGGGCATTAAAAGCCCCCATTCTTGTGGTTTCCTCAACTTCCCCTGGGGCCACTCAGGAACGCTTTGCTCAGAATAAACCTGATTTATTAATTCAGCTTGAGTGGCTTATTACATCAGTGGTGTCAGAGTCCCATTAAGCAGGCATTTAAACTTAACATTTGGTGCCGAACCCAAGTAGAGTCTTTCCTGCTACCAGGTGGCCATGGAAAACCACTCTTCATTCTCCTCCATCAGACAGACTTGCTTGGTGAGTAACTCAGTTCCAAGCCACAGCCTCTAAAGGGGTTCAGGACCCCTTCCATCTTCCAGTCTGCCTGTCAAGACACTGCAGTACCAGGTAGCTGGCCTGTTCTGGGGTAGGGACAGCCTCTACCTCTTGGGGCTCCTTGTAAGGGAGATGTCCTGCACAGGAGTATCCCAAACCTCCTACTGTTGTGACCCCAGGCTATTTCAGAGGACTCCCTGTCTTGGTCTCCGAGTCTCCAGCTAACAGCTTGTGAATGGATACTTCCGAGTCCAAGTTGGCTCCCCAAACACCTTACAAAATTTATCCAAACCGGGGTTGAACTAGCCTGGCAAGGTTCCTGAGCACTGCATCCCTGCCCCTTCTCCTCGTGTAGTCCCTAGCCTTTCTCTCTGCTCACGGCTTTCACCTGCAGGCAATCTCCTTGCTTCTCTCCCTGTCTGGATTTCGTGCTTCTGTCCATGATCTTCCAGTTTCCCCAATGTGTTCCCTTCTTGGATGCTCAGTCTGCTCTGTTATGCTTCATGCCTCATCCCCCAACGGCCTGGGAGCCCCACAGTTAAGCTGCAACTATGTCCTCCACATGGCTCCTGCCCCTCTGCCACCCCTTGTTCCTGCCTGTTTGGTTCCCCTCCGCACTACCTTTTCCATGCTCTGGGCAGCAGGGTAAGAGCTGCCTTAACGCCACAAAACACCTTTCACTTTTATGGTTTCTTTCTTATTTTAGGATTTTTAAGTTTCCCAGCAAGGGTTTTGTTTGTTCTTTTTGTTAAAGTTTTGTTTCTGTCAAAAGTCTTGTCTGTTCATTACGTAGGATGGAAATATGCAAATAGACTAGAGTATGCTTGCTTTATGCCTGTGTGTGTACATGTGCTTGTTTTATACCTGTGTGTGTATGTGTGCTTCTTTTAAAATCTGTAAAACTTGTAACTTCCGATTGCAACTCCTCTGGAAAAGTACAAACATGTGGTTAGCTGCCACTCAGTGGAGGTCAAAACCAAAACCTCAGTGCCATCTTTACTACAGACACCCACATGCGCTGGTCCCATCAAGGAAATAGTCCTGTCTAATATACTTTGGCTTACAAGATATTTCTATAAAACTTTATTCTGCCTTCTCCAAATTAGGATTATACTCTAGGTCTCAGGACCCCAGCTAAAAACTAGAGACTAAAATATTCTAATCTTTTTGCCTCTACTAGTATTAGTAGGCTGTAACTGATTGGGTAAACTCTATCTCCAAATTTACCTTATATGTCTAATATAGATATACCCGACAGGTAAAGGTAACCTGATCCTCAAGTGCCTTTACAGATCTGACAGTATGTCATTTAAAGAAAGAGCTTCCTATGATACAGAGACATGCAAGCTCCTGCAGCATCCTGTAGCTCCTCCAAGAAGATACAGGGTTGCAGAAGACCTTACTCCTAGAGGCTTGCTTTGGGATGTGGCAAGTCCCCGTACACAGAAAAAAAGCTGCCTTTCACCTCATCAGCTGCCTGGACCCTGCCTGAAATGGATGACAGTAACACTAGGGGAATGGATGAGCTCATCCTGCCAAGACAGGTAGAGCAAACCCTACCCCCACAGGAAAGTCTGTCAGGCCTCCTGCTGTGGGACAATGGCCTTTTATCCTGTCACTTGTATTATTTTTAATAAAACGCTGATTGGCCAATAGGCAGGCAGGTAGTATAGGCAGGGCAACGAGAATTCTGGGAAGAGGGCAGTTTCAGTGTCTAGTTGTGACCCAGCCACAAAGGAAACAAGATGTGACCGCCTTGCCTCGCCGAAAAATATACTAATATAATAATAATTATATAATTATTATAATAATAATATAATATAATAATAAGCCACGTGGCCAACAGAGACAAAAATTATGGGCTAATGTAAGTTAGAAGAATTAGTTAATAAGAAGAGCCTGAGATACTGGGCCAATCAGTGTTATCCTTTGGGACTGAATGACTGAAGGACCGGGTGAGACAGAAACCTGCCAACAGCTTCCTGGGCTTAGCAGCTGAAAGCAAGTACTGCTTCTAAGACTGTTTGCCAAAGACCACAGAGAGACTTGGGATTGCCTGCATAGATGAAAACAGCTGTCTCACTTCTGCTCCTTTGTTTATCTGTCTCAGAGCTATCTGATGGCATTTGATGACTTAAGGTACTGGCAGCTCAGTACTTCATTATTTAAGTTTCCCACTAAAAGTACAGACAGGTGTGCCTCTTTCACAGGCTTCATAGGCCAGGATTATCAGGTTTCAGATATAACTTCTGAGGTTCAGAGTTTTCAATTTCTTCTAATTGCCTTCTAAAATGTTCATGCCTTTCAACCTAAAGCCATAGCCTTTTCTATAACTCCAAGATGCATAGCAATCTGTCCCAGCTATCTACAGAGAGATACCTGCAGGCTCCTGGGAGAGGTTCTGCTGCTGTATCAAGAAATCTGGTCTGGTGAGAATTATCAGTCTCCAGAGGCTATTTTGACCCCACTCATTTTCTGTTCCAGCTGTCTTACAGATAGATACCTGCAGGTTCCTGGGAGAAGTTCTGCTGCTGTATCAAGAACTCTGGTCTGGTGAAAACTATCAGTCTCCAGAGCCTATTTTAACCCCACTCCTTTCCGAGCATATTTTGCAGGTTCACCCCTGCCTGGGCTGAGGCCTACCTGCAGAGAGTTCTCCAGGTAATGCCAGCACCTGCACCAGTTCTGGGGACTTTACCATTGGTACCACCTCTCCAGGCTCAAATAGGCACCTACGAGCAACTAAAAAATCTGGGTGTTTTTTTTTAATTTATTTATTTATTAAAGATTTCTGTCTCTTCCCCACCACCGCCTCCCCTTTCCCCCCTCCCCCAATTAAGTCCCCCTCCCTCGTCAGCCCAAAGAGCAGTCAGGGTTCCCTGCCCTGTGGGAAGTCCAAGGACCACCCACCTCCATCCAGGTCTAGTAAGGTGAGCATCCAAACTGCCTAGGCTCCCACAAAGCCAGTATGTGCAGTAGGATCAAAACCCATTGCCATTGTTCTTGAGTTCTCAGTAGTCCTCATTGTCCGCTATGTTCAGCGAGTCCGATAAAGGGCATATCTGCTCTCATGTCTCACCCATTGACCTGTGCCTCTCCTGGACAACCAGGGCACTTATCCATCCCATTCTTTCCAGCAGTTAGCCACCCTTCCCATGGCTAGCCCCATTCATTAATAACAATCTATTTTTTCTCCTAACAACCTGCCTTCTCATCTCCCTCAAAAAAACAGATGCCTAAGGTCTCCAGGATGGCAGCTAACCAGATGCCTCTCCACCCACACCTCCCACTGAGTGTGAGCCCACCAACTCCTAACTCTCTCCCACCCTGCCTTGTCCCATGCCCGCAGGAAGCAGCCAGACTTGAACCGGTGCCCCATACCCAACGAGTCTGGAGCATTTGGGGGAAGCACCACTCCAGCCCTTGGCATCCATATACCCAAAGAGTCTGGAATCATTTGGATGGAGGCTACACCCCAATCCCCCTCCCCTGGAGCTGCCTGAAAGCCCACCATCAGCGTCTCCACCCCCGAGGGCCGCCCTCGTGGCTTCAACTTCCCCTGGGACCACTCAGGAATGCTTTGCTCAGAATAAACCTGGATTTATTAATTCGGTTTGACTGGCTTATTACATCAGCGGTGGCGGCTTCCCATTAAGAAGGAATTTAAACTTAACACTCTAGTCATAAGATTTACCTTTAGTCTCATAGAAGCCATGGAAATATAGACCCCTAAACCAAGGTAATGTTCTTTTACCTTGAGAAGGGATCAGGCTGGAGGGGGAGTAAGGAAGGAAAAGAGAGTATGGGCAAAAGGGACCAAGAAATAGGGGCAAGAGAAAGGGCTCCAAGAGAGGAAGACAAAAGAGAGGACCAAGAAAGTGCGTGGGTGAGATGGCACGGTTATATAGGAATGAAAAGCTGGGGGAGAGAGTGGGGTGACCAGAGCTGAGAAGAGCCACAGGTAGTCATGAAACAGAAAGCCTAGAGGCTAGCATGAGCTTTGGTATGCTAACAGGCGCCACAAGCGCCAACTGTCCCTTTGCCACAGTGATATGATAAGGAAATGGCTCCTTTGGTAGAGGGTAACAGGCACAGAATCTGGGGGACTGGTGAAGTTTCTTTTCTTACCCCTCCCTTCTCATCCTAGTGACCAATGCCTAGTAGTTTAAAGGCACTCAAAGAGAATTCCGTAACCATATATAAGAGACAAAGAAGCCAATAATATATTAGTGCCTCGATCTTGTGATATCTGGGGCCCTCTAGCTTTCGGATATTAATCCACACTGCTTCCTCGCAAAATGGAGCCCTTGAATTCTGTTTCTTGAACCGGGAACATCTGGTACAAAGTTAAGGCACTGTACAATACTACCAAGCTCAGCTGCCAGCTTGGGGTGGACTCTCTCCCCCTGAATCATATTTAGAGCAGCTTTTGTTTGCTTTCCAGAAGCAGAAAATTCCTTAGCATCCCTGTCACAAGTTGGAAGCTTAGTTCCAGGAGGTTTTACCCTGGGGGCATCCTTCTTGTTACGTAAGCATAGAGCAGCCGGTCTCATCTTAAATTCAGCTAATCTCAACAACTACAGCCTCATCAACAAGCCATGGTTGCTATATCAAGCTTCATAGTACTCATATTATCAATAAACTGTACATTTTGCCCTTCTTCTGCCCCATTTGGTTTCCGCTGTAGACCTACAAATGTATTATCACTACTAAGTGCCCCAGATTCAGTATTATGCTATCTGGAACTTGTCTTTAATTGGTCTACTACCTTTCAACTTACCCTCAGGCAAATTCTTAGGATGAGCAGACGACCGCCAGATTCTTTGCCAGAATACGAACAAGAATGTCCTCGAGCCCAGTTGCTCGTATTTTTCTCCTCCGAAGTCTCCTGATCCAAGCCTCCATGGTTTGCATTGCCCCTAGTACTACTGTCTTCCAGGTAAGTACATGTTCACCCCTCATCAAGGATACTTCTCTTTATAACACATAGAGACCACTACAGAAAACAACACCCAATCAAATGAAGAGTTGTGGAGTCCAGTCCCAATGGATACATCTACAAAACACTCCTACACCTAAGACTTCAGGAACATTGTGGAAGAGGGGGCAGAGAGATTCTAAGGGCCAGGGGATCCGAGAGTTTGTTGTGGGATTATGTCTCCTAGTAACATTAGAAACTATACCCATGCCGGGCGGTGGTGGCGCACGCCTTTAATCCCAGCACTCAGGAGGCAGAGGCAGGCGGATCTCTGTGAGTTCGAGGCCAGCCTGGTCTACAAGAGCTAGTTCCAGGACAGGGACCAAAAGCTATGGAGAAACCCTGTCTCGAAAAAAAAAAAAAGAAACTATACCCATAAAGTTGAAGCAATACGCCCATCCAAAGGTGATCTGAGCAAGGATGACACAAACGAGCATGTCAGACTTCCCAGGGAAAAGCCCAGGAGGTCTCAACCCTACACAAAGAACTCCAGGCAACTGAGTAAAACTAGGAATAGAAGATGTGGTCCTCTCCCAGAGGGAAAGCACACCAACTGGTTGTCCAGAGCCAAATGGTCAGCCCTAAAATCATACATACAAATGACTTATATGAACTCAGCAGATTATATTTGGGAATATACGTATATACAGATACATATATGCATACAATAACAATTGATGAAAATCAGAGCAAGGAAAGCAAGGGGGAGTATATGGGACCCCTTGGATGGAGAAAAGAGAAATGAAATAAAATTAATACCTCAAAAATACCAAAAGAACCAGGCAGTGGTGGCACACATATTTAATTCTAGCACTTGGGAGGCAGAGGCAGGTCTATCTCTGTGAGTTCTAGGCTAGCCTGATTTACAGAGTGAGCTCCAGGACAGCCAGAACTACATATACCTTGTATAAAAAAAAAACACAACAACAAAAAAGAGGTAGGCCATACCACTGATGCTTGTATAGCTTACTTACATTTTTGTAGAAATGTACATTTTTTATATTTGAACTAGCCATTAACTTAAAAAAGAAAACAATTAAAATTAAATCAGGCCCATTGTTCACCACTTTACAAAAAAAATTAGAGACATCTGAATTTCAAAAAAGAAATAAATAGCCGGGCGATGGTGGCACACGCCTTTAATCCCAGCACTCTGGAGGCAGAGGCAGGCGGATCTCTGTGAGTTCAAGACCAGCCTGGTCTATAGAGCTAGTTCCAGGACAGGCTCCAAAGCTACAGAGAAACCCTGTCTCGAAAATAAAAAAAAAAAGGAAATAAATAGATGTCTTTTTTCCCCTAGAGTCTCAAATGCCCCCGATTGATCTCAAATGCATTCTGTAGCCAAGGTTATGCTAAAGCTCTGATCTTAATGCCTCTGCTCCCCAAGTTCTCAGATTACAGGCATTACAGGACTGCAAAACACCATAGCAGCCTCATGTAGTTCAGGGGCTCTAACCCCGAACTAAGGACACTACCAACTAAGCTACAACCCCTGCCAAAATGGGTGTCTCTCTGACTGTGGCCAGACTAGACAGAAAAATTCTCATGTTCTCAGCACTGTGCCCACAACAGTTTCAGGATTGAGAGTAAAGACAAGCAAAGGCCACGAAGCATATAAGTGCAGCTTTCGTATGTATATAAGCAGCTATCAGAACTGTGAGGTAAGTCTTTTTCTGAGAGAAGAATTCTTTAGGGATGGTTGGGAGCTATTTAATTTTTTCTTTTAGTTTTTTTTTTCTTCCGAGACAGGGTTTCTTTGTGTAAAAGCCCTAGCTGTCCTGGAACTTGCCCTGTAGATCAGGCTGGCCTCGAACTCACAGACCAGGCCTGCCTCCGCCTCCTGAGTGTTGGGATTAAAGGCTTGAGCCACTACTGCCTAGCAGAAGGATTCTTACTTCAGTACCAGGGCTCCTGAATATGACCAGCTCAGACATGGAACTGACAGGAATATACTGGTGTTTTAGGACCCTTTCTAGTCTCAAAGTGACCAGACATGCTGGGGAAAGCTGGCTGCCTTGGGAACCAGTCTGACCACATGCCAGTGAAGGGGCTGCTTGACTCTGGGATGGAAACCAGGCACATAGGCCTGCTCTTGACACTCTGACCATTCACAGAAGACGTTAAAAATGTGTTCAAGAGAAAGGTGAGGAACCTCAGCACAGATGTGACTATTCTCACGCTTTGCCAGCGCTCATGAAGGCTGGACAGTACTACTAAGCTCCTCCTCAGTAGCCCTGGTGAAGATGAGCCCACCGATCTGCCTGCTGAACAGCCCCAGGTCCTGCAACCCTGCCCAAGCTCCTGCAAAGTCAGAACATGGAAGCAGGGCAGGATCTAACTTGCTGTGGAAGTCCAAAGAAGAGCCTCCCAGATAAACACATTAGCTAAATATCCGTTCTTAGCCAAGTACCAGGGATCCAATGTGGAGAACTAAACCAAGAAATGTCCACACATTTTTGCAAGACCTCCAGAGCTCCTCTCAGATCTCTTCTTACTCCCGGGAAATCTATTACCGGATTAGACCGCCACCCATTCCCTTGGAAGATAATTCATCAAGGCCAGGTTGAGATACAACTTGGAAGGCACCTTCTACACCCTGCTTGCCCAGGTGCCATCCCTTCCCCGCAAACACAGCCTGTTCAATGCCGCTCTAAACTGCCCTCAGTTCCGCTCAGCCCATAGCAACAAGAGTCAACCGGAAGCAAGGATGGCCGGCCCATGATTGGATACAAACTGACGTGGAGGTCCAGGGTGACAGACCGGAAGAGAGCCCTGTGGTTGAGAACGGCAGGGAGCTCCAGCTCCAACTCGTCAGAGGCACAACGGACAGCAAGCCACTGTGACACCGGCATTCCGGAAAGACATGGAGCATCAAAACTTCTATTACCTGCTTCATGTGGGACATGATGACAACTGGAATGGTCAGTGCGTGCTAGGAACGGTGGGGTGGTGCTGTCCTTGGGGGGGAAGAGCGTCCACAGAGGCGGCAGGGCAGGCCCCGTGTACTGGTGTCGCCTGTAGGCGCCCGACTTCACGGGACTTCGCATCACGAGGCCCTGTCACCTCGGTGCCCTTTCTGTTTCCCACTTCCAGAGGCTGAGGCACCGAGGGTCTTGCAGGCTGGAGAGGGAAGAAATGAGGAAGCCAGTGGATCGGGCCAGGCTGGGCGCGGAGCTGCAGCCACTGCAGCAGAAGCAGATGGAGCAGGAGAAGGAGCAGAAGGAGAAAGAGGAGACCCCTCAGCTGCTGGTGCCGCAGGCCTCATGGATGACGGGAACCAAGAGGGCGCTGCTGGTGGCCATGGCCAGGAGAATGAGCCGCAGCCTCAGGAGCCAGATCGCGGGGCCATGGGAGCCAATGAGGCTGCGCCAGCGCCAAGGCCTAAACGCAGCAGGTTTGCCCGCTGGCAACTGTCTAAGCTGGAGACTGCTTTCCAGTCTGCTCACTACATCAAAGCAAAAGCAAGGTGAGCAGATATCTGGCTTAGAGCATGTGGACCAGGGTTGTTGTTGCTTTTCCCTTAGTGCCCCTTTTACTCTCTATTTAAAATTATTTATCATTTTTTATTTTTATTCATTTATTTTATTGTGTGTTTGCCATGCCATATGTACTGAGGTGTGAGGACAACTAGGGTCATCAGTCCTCTCTTTGCCATGTGGCTCTCAGGGTCGAATTCAGGTCCCCAGTTTAGCTGGCAAGTACCTTTTTCTGTTGAGCTGTCTCCTCAGCCTCTCTCTTGCCCTTTTAAAACAAAAGTCACCTACACCATCCAGGCCGCCGGACCCCGTCCTCAACCTCTCTGGCACTAGGGTTCTGGGGTGAGGGATGAGAACTAGGCAAACTGGGAATGAAGGTATTTTCATCTATTTAATTGTATAAAACTGGGCAGTGTCTGTTGATATAAGGTCTTTTTAAAAAATTCTATACCTCTGGGCCTGGCAAAGTTGCTCAGTGGTTAAGACCATTTGCTGTTCTTACAGAGAGCCCAGGTGCACTTCTGATACATCTGTGTGTCGTGTATTTCTTAAATGGCATAAATACAGTTATTTCTCTCAAATACCGTCCTTTTACCTCCCATTAGAATTTCTACCCCCTTTAAAAAAATATATTCTCCATAAAAATAAGATCCAAGCCGGGCGGTGGTGGCGCACGCCTTTAATCCCAGCACTCGGGAGGCAGAGGCAGGCAGATCTCTGTGAGTTCGAGACCACCCTGGACTACAAGAGCCAGTCCCAGGACAGGCTCCAAAGCCACAGAGAAACCCTGTCTCGAAAAACCAAAAAAAAAAAATAATAAGATCCAATATTGAACATGGTGGCTTCTGTAGCACTGGGTGGGCCAATCAGACTATAGCAGTGAGTTCCAGGCAGCCTGGGCTTCAGAGTGGTATGGTGTCTCAAAACAGAAAAAAAAAAAAAAAAAAAAAAAAACTCATCTGTGATCTCAGAAATCAGGAGGGAGAGGCAGGTAAATCAGAAGTGCAAGATTGTCTGTCCTCAGTTAAGGAATGAATTCCAAGTCAGCCCAGTCTCTGTGAGTCCATTTATGCAAGAATCTTGGACATATTTTACCATGCCTGCATTGTTTTTTTCTCCTGAATTTCCTGGGACAGGAGCTTCATTCCCCGGCTTCCTTCACTGGGAGAATTCAAGCCTGGGCAGCCAATATTGTACAAAAAAAAGAGTAGCATTTATTTTGTGTCTGTTATGCCTTTAATATCTCATTTTCTGGTGGATGAGATAGCTCTGTGGGCAAAGGTGCTTGCTATCAAGTCCGAGAACCTGAATTTATCAGTACACACATGATAGGAAAGAACTAGCTTCTATTAGTTGTCACTGACCGACCTGTACAGGTGCACTATGGCACAGGAAAGCCAAATAAACAAAATAAATGCAACATATCACTTCCTTGTAGGTTTGACACCCTCCTATATGAAATGGACGGTAGAAATCCTTGGGTGCTTTCCATTAATCTGTCTTTTTTTATTTTATTTTTTTATTGAAAATTTCCACCTCTTCCCCCCACTCTCCCTCCCACTCCCTCTCCAGTCCAAGGAGCAGTCAGGGTTCCCTACCATATGGGAAGTCCAAGGTCCTCCCCCCTCCATCCAGGTCTAGGAAGGTGAGCATCCAAACAGACTAGGCTCCCACAATGCCAGTACATGCAGTAGGATCAAAACCTAGTGCCATTGTCCTTGGCTTCTCAGCAGTCCTCATTGTCAGCCACGTTCAGAGAGTCCCAGTCCAGCTGGCATTGGTGAGCTCCCGTTAATTAGATCAGCCCCACCGTCTCAGTGGGTGGGTGCACCCCTCACGGTCTTGACTTCCTT
>NW_004949140.1:25226-39077 GCF_000317375.1 Microtus ochrogaster
GTAATATCTCCATTTATAAATGATAAATTTCAACTATACCTTAGAATATGGAGTAAAAGATGTTGGTTGGTATTGCTCTGACAAAAGTCAGATTTAAAATGCAATGATTGTAGTAGGAACACTACTTTTTTGTTTGTTTGTTTTGTTTTGTTGGTTTCTCCGTAGCTTTTTGGTTCCTGTCCTGGAACTAGCTCTTGTAGACCAGGCTGGCCTCGAACTCACAGAGATCCACCTGTCTCTGCCTCCTGACTGATAGGATATTTTTAAACCCAAAATTTCCAAGGTAAATGTCACAAAAAGTGGGATGGTAGGAGCAACATTTTAAAACTAATATAAAATGTCCTGTGCATATTTTTATTCTATCCATAGTGTCAAATATTGATCATCTGCCATTTTTCCCCCAGAAAACAACTGGCAGCATCCATCGGTATGAGTGAAACCAAAGTGCAGGTGAGGAAAGGGAAACACCTTGGCAGAACTGCCATTCTAGAACTTGCTTCTGGTCTAGGGCAGCTTTGTTCTGTCCATGAAATTTTGTTGTTTTGTTGTTGACTTCACACTGTTACCAAAAATGACCTTTTAAAAATATTGTTGGTGGGGCTGGAGAGATGGCTCAGAGGTTAAGAGCATTGCCTGCTCTACCAAAGGTCCTGAGTTCAATTCCCAGCAAGCACATGGTGGCTCACAACCATCTGTAATGGGGTCTGGTGCCCTCTTCTGGCCTGAAGGCATAGACACAGACAGAATGTTGTATACATAATAAATTAATAAATATTTAAAAAATATTGTAGGCATATTGTTTGTTCATGGCTGTTTTGCCTGCATTTATGCCTGTGAACAACATGCATTGCCTGGTGCCCAAAGGAGCCAGAAGAGGGTGTCAGGTTGCCTAGAACTGGGGTGAAAGATGGTTGTGTGCCACCCTATGGGTGCTGGGAATCAAACCTGCGTTCTCTAGAAGATCAAGCAGCACTTTTAACTGCTAAACCATTTCTCCAACTATCAAAACTACCTTTATATTTATTTATTAACCTATTTATTTATCTATCTTATCTATTTTGGTTTTTCCGAGACAGGGTTTCTCTATGTATCCTTGGCTGTCCTAGAACATGCTCTGCAGACCAGGTTGACCCTGAACTCACAGAGATCCACCTGCCTTTGCCTCTGGAGTGCTATGATTAAAGGCATGTGCCAAAACTGGCCAGCCCAAAACTACCTTCTTAACGACTAATTTTATTTTTATTTTCTTTAGATGTGTGGATGTGTCTGTGTATATAACATATCTATGGGTGCTGGAGGCCAGAAGAGGACATTAGATTATCTGGTGCCCTAGTTGCAGGCAGTTGTGAGCCTCCCAGTCTGAATGCTTGGAACCAAGCACAGGACCCTTGCAAGAGCAGCAAGTGTTCTTCTTACCTACTGAAACATCTCCCTAGCCCTGTCAATTTGAC
Organism: Microtus ochrogaster; assembly: GCF_000317375.1. Classification (NCBI taxonomy): domain Eukaryota; kingdom Metazoa; phylum Chordata; class Mammalia; order Rodentia; family Cricetidae; genus Microtus; species Microtus ochrogaster. The sequence goes on from NW_004949140.1 coordinate 26,678, forward strand.
TTTAGAAGTTTGTGATCTTTGTAGAAAAGATAGAAAGGGGAATAACATAGCCTTACTATACAGAAATGGCTCATTTCAGATTTCAGTCATTTCAACACAACTTCCTAAAGGAACAAAAAAGGAGTGGGGACTAAGCTACTTTCACTCCCTAAATCCATACATATTATATACACTTGTCCTGTGTGTAAATTATAAATATATGCGTTTGAGTTATAAAAATGTATCCATGTTATATGCACACATAGCTGCATTGTATATAGATCAATAATATAATCATGTACAAAGCTTGTACAACTCCTTTTATCATTAGTACCCTTTAAGTAGAATGTCTCTGTGTAGTCTTCCTGGGGTTATGACATATAGGATTGAAATCAGTGTAGCTAGGGGCACCACGATCCCACACTATTTGAAAACTAAGCATAGATTCTATCATTACAGGGGTAACCTGGGTGTGAGGATAGTTCACAGGGTGAACCCAGCACTCATAATGCTGATGTAAATTGGTTAAACAGAGACTGATGGGAATGGGGGAAGCATAGAGTCCAAATGCCCTGTCCTCCTCCTGCTGTTTGAAGAGCCTGGTGAAGCCACACAGATTAGGGCACCCAGCATTCTGACTGTCTGAAGCACAGTGGTGCATCTGCCTGAAAATGCTGCTCACATCCTCCAGAGTGGATTACTGTAGAGACGGTGAAGGACATGCCACATCTGGACAGTTGTCCAGGGACTATTCTGCAGTTCTGGGGATACTGTACCATGTTGCACACCCTCACCCCCGGCAAAATTAGAGCAGTAAGGAAGAAAGGTCTTCTGGCAGATCAAGAACATGGTATGCTTTTCGGTTATTTATATGATAATTCAATTTCTGTTTGTCACGTGATAGAATTGGTTTAAGAGGAAGAGAGAAAAATACAGGAAATATCAAAAGGCATAAATAAAGACCCAGCAATACTCCTCCTGCTGAGCAGAAAACTTCAGCTTTCTGTGAAGATTGTGGAGGAGCCCTCGAGTTTCATCCTTGCCCAGGAGACAAACGCAGATGCCAATTTTTATACTCATATTCCTTCCCCTCAGAACCTGTATTTTCAATAAAGAGATAAATCTCAGTATATTTGTTCCTGTGTCACCTAAAATAGTAAGATACTGGTGGAAGTTGTCAGGAAATGGCCTTTAACCAGGATGATCAGGTTCCCTTCCATGAGGTGACAATGCTGAGTGACCATCAGTAGGCACTGCATATCGTAAGACCTTCCCTAGTATGAGAGTGGACTTGTACTGACTCTCACTTTCTTTTTGTCCCCCTCCCATGCTGTCCTCACCCCACCCCTGACCATGTGCAAAAGAGGCAGAGCAAGTCCCTAGGGAGAGACAGTGGCTTTCCAGACAGAGCTGGTTCTGCCTAAGCTTAGAATTTCATTTCAACCCTAGACTATAGGAGAAACTTCCTATGAGGTAATTCACAAGATCAGAAGTAGCAGGCAGCCAGCCCAAGCATATCCTGGCTGTTCCTACTTCTTTTCCCTGTCCCCCCCCATATGGCACACAGGGCACTGGCAGCTACTCTGGCAGGGGTCCTGCTGCTTCATGGGGACAATAGACTCCATCCTGTCCCATCCACTGGCACACTTTCTCTCTTGTTTCCAGCCGCCTGCCCAGAAGCCGTATTGTCCTTCCTCCCCAGATTAGAATCTAACACTCCTTGAGGTCTTTCTAAAGTGTATAATTCTTGTAGCTCAGAAACAGGCTAATACTTGAATCTTTTTGCCCACTCTTGCAACGTTTTAAAGGGTTCCTGAAAAAAAAAACAGACATATATTGTGCTCGCCTTTGTGTTTCTCGGCATCAGCATGAGACTGCCTGTGATCTTCCAGTGTTCCATGGTGCAGAGAGACAGAGAACAGATGCAAGGTGCCCCTACTTACAAAGCTCATAACCTCCAAATAATACCATTCCAGCCGCCCCTTCAACCAACAGTGCTCTGCCCTCCTCACTTCCTATCCTGCTAACACAGGCCACCCCCAAGTAAGGCAGCTGTTCCTTTTAAACTGGTTTCAAGGTTCTGGTACCTAAGCTCCAAGGGGGGAAAGCACCAAAAATTCCATTCACTGATGCAGAGGAGGAACTACTTCCACCTTATGTCTCTGAATGAAAGGTGACCCCATCCTGAGCTCCAGCCCTAGGGTACCCTTTCCTCTTCTTCCCCTACAGTGTCTCCCCTGCATACCTGTAGTGATTTCAGTTGTGCCTCCTGTTCCCTGGACTCCCCCAATTCAACCCAGACCTGGGCAGTTCCTGCCATTCTTCCCTTCTGGCAAACCCCTAGACTAGGAGGGTTGGGAACCACTGCCCTAGGCTTCAGTCCTTTTGAACCGAACGATGCAAGTGAGAAGCCGTCACCCCCACTTATGGGGTATAGTCCCTTCTCAGCAAGTGAAGCAAACACGTATTTTCTGATGGTAACTTTCTCTATTGCTGCACCTCCACACAGCTACCCTTTTTACATACAGCGATATATCTGTTTGCATACATACATCTCTCTCCTACACAGCCATACATCTGTATACACAGTTACATCTATTTCCACGGGGCTACACGCCTTTCTTTTACATCCATTTCACACGCACGCACCCACACACATGTGCGCACATGCACACATACACACTTCTACATCATTCACGCATTCTTTACTCTCTCATTCCTTCTCTTACGCTTGTCTCATGCTTCTTCCTCATGCCTCGGCTCTCTCTCTCTCTCTCTCTCTCTCTCTCTCTCTCTCTCTCTCTCTCTCTTCCCAGCTCTTTACACAGCAGCCTTCTCTCACAGCCAAACTGTGGGACAATTGTACATTTCCTTTTCAGGGCCTGACGCATGCTCAGAACACAAGGGTAAGTCACACCGTTTCTTTCAGGTCAGGGAGTAACGCTTGGCCATGCACATAGCTCTAAATTGGTGAGGGCACTCAGACAGAAAATGCCATGGCAATTCAAAGCTTAACAATTGATGGAGGAAGGTCATTGGTTAATTAAATAAAGAAGCTGCTTGCCCTGATAGGTTAAAACATAGGAGTAAACAGAACAGAACTCTGGGAGGAAGAGGAAGTGAGCTCAGAGACTCGACAACTCTCCTCTCGGGGGCAGACCCCTCAGAGAGACACGATGCTCCACTCTTGCGGGCAGAGGCGAGAGCTCTGCTCTCTGAGGCACACGCGATGAAGCTCCGACCCAGGATGGACGTAGGCTAGAATCTTCCCGGTAAGCACACCTTGGGGTGCAACACAGATGACTAGAAATGGGCTAGTCCAGGAACGAGAGTTAGCCTAGAAGAGGCTAGGTAGAAATGGGCCAAGCAGTGATTAAAAGAATACAGTTTCCGTGTAATTATTTCAGGGCATAAGTGAGCCAGGCGGCTGACGTGCTGGGGACGCAGCCCCTCCGCTCCTATTACTACAAACAATAACAATTGGCTTGATCTTGAGTGGTAGGGAGTGTGTGCGGAAAGCCTTTGCTGCATGAGGTTTCTGTCTGCCAAAGTTGCCTTAAGCCTGACCCTGAATCAGCAACAAACACATCTGGGAAAGACACCTAGGCGTGTTCCCACTGCTTGTGTGTTTATCTCGTGAAAATATTCGCTCTATTGGGCACACATACAGCTGTTATTAGGGAAGGAATATAGTGGCGCATAAGTGAAATTACAGACAGAAGGAACCGGTTATTTACATTCAGTAACTCCACGGATTTTCCAAGTGGCGCTCTCCATCAGAGAGTCTTTCGACTGCTGGGTCAACCTGCTAAACACTAGATGTCACCTGCTGTATAATTCCACAGCAGCTCTCAGCAATGATCCTGGCCACTGAACTGCTATCTTTCTGCAAATAACTGTAAATAACTCTTGCTGCAGATTTCCAGAGCTGTCTCTCTGTACGCATGTCCTTGCCTTGAGAAACTCAAACTGGACATTGAGACTATTTCCTGATACTCTGCTTGGGACAGCCCTTCAAGTGGTAAAAAAGACTCCATTTGGAGCTGGGAGTGGCGTCGCCAGCCTTTAGTCCCAACACTTGGGAGGCAGAGGCAGGCAGATCTCCGTGAGTTCAAGGCCAGCCTGGTCTACAAAGTGAATTCAAGTACAGCCAGGAGCCAAGACTGTTTCACAGAGAAACTGTGTCTCAAAAAAAAAAAGAAGGAAGGAAGGAAATAAATAAAGAAAAAGGACTCCATTTGATTTATTCAGGCATCTCAGGAAATTTTCTCTTCATGTACCCCATAGAAGTACTTACTAATCCTCCTTCCCTAGCTGCTCAAATGCCGAGATAATAAATGTGTACGACCACAAAAATAACAGTAGCATTCTTGACATTATTTAATAGTGTTTGATGTCTAACCAAAATGCTTCCAGATAGGCGGTGATGGTGCAAAAGTTGGGTAGTAGTGTCACAAAGAGCCTGGCAGTAGTGAAACACACCTTTAATCCCAGCATTCAAGAGGCAGAAGTAGGCAGGTCTCTGTGTTCAAAGCCAGCCTGGTCTACAGAGTTTGAGAACATCCAGGGGAGAGGGCCTGAGAGCCATGACAGGTTTCTAACAGCCCCTGCCAGGAATCGGGCCTAAGTTGAAGTTTACTGGAGGTGGCTGAAACTGAGCAAACAGTTCTCAGGAAAAATCACAACTCAGAGACAACCAATCAACAGGTACCCCCTTAGTCTTCTGCTGGCTCAGCAGATGAGCAGTCTCCTGAGAGCTAAAGATGGTTTTCCCAGCCCTGCTGCTGGAGCCAGGAGGTGGTGGCACACGCCTTTAATCCCAGCACTCGGGAGGCAGAGACAGGTGGATCTCTGTGAGTTCGAGGCCAACCTGGTCTACAAGAGCTAGTTCCAGGACAGGCTCCAAGGCTACAGAGGAACCCTATCTCAAAAAACAAACCCCCCCCCAAAAAAAAATCCTGCCACTAAAAATCCTCTAACCACTAGAGCCACCCACCAATCAGTCCCAGACTAATCAATCTCTCCTCCCTGGAATTCTCCTAACACAGTTCAAAAGGAGTCTGTGGGCTTCTCTGGTTGGTACCATGGCCACCCCAACATGTTGGAATTAATAAAATGTTCTTGCTTATTGCATATGTGGCTGGTGGTCTTTTATGCAACTTCTCGCAGACCATAACACCAGGGATATGCAGAGAAACCCTTGTTTCCAAAAAAAAAAAAAAAAAACCAAGCCAAACCAAAACAGAAGGAGGCCGTTGGAGAGGAGTGGGGGAAGTTTGAGGGCTCGGGTTCTGGGATGTACAAGTCCAAGTCAACAGCACCAGCACAGATTCCGTGGAGTATCTACAGCCACAGTAGAGACTTCATGGTACAGAAGCAGGTCCTACATGCTCTATGCCCCGCAGTCTTATGTAGAGGCAAAGGAGGACCCCTTATCGCGTAAGCATTCTCGAATAATCAACACCAGGAAGTGTTCAATACAACCAGAACTGAGCACTGGGGCATTTTGCAAAAGGAGTGTCCAGGCAGAGGAGATGGCTTCGCAGTTAAGCTGCTTGCCACCAAGCCTGAAGACTAAGTATAGTCCCTAAGACCCACATAATGGAAGGAGAGACCGGATTTGTGATAGTTATCCTCTGGCCTCTATCCACCAGTGTACAAATACACACATTAACAAATGTAATCGAAAATGAAAATAGCTCCAAACAAAGCAGGGAGCTTTCGTATGAGCATCCAGAGTCCCAAACTCCAGCAACTGGACACCTTTCAACACACAACTCGGCTTTTCATGTGTGGTTAGGCAAACTCTTAGCGTGTAAACTACTGCCTGATTGTTTCGTCTTATTTACAATGTAGGGACTTTGGGAATGAATGGGCCAGAACTGTGGAGCAAGAAGTGCTGCCTGTCTTGCTTTGAGAGACTAGATCCAGTCTCTGTCACACCAGCACTTGAGGCACGAGGCACGAAGGCAAAAATGCGCATGCGTGCCGGGGGAGGAGGCGAGGGGGGGAGGGGACTTTAATCTCCACAGACTCAGTTCACGCGAGATTTCCCTCTTGTTCCTCTGCCCCTCCTCCCCACAAGTCACATGTTTACCCTCACAACAGCCACATCCGGAAGCGTGCCACCCAAACCCCACAATCTCGCGCTCTTTTCACTCTGCCCAATCACCAGCCTCGTACCTCATGTACATTTCAACCCCTCCAATCCCTAGCATTGTGTGTATCTGCATCTCAGCCCAGCCAATCCCAAGGACAATCCCTAGACTGTCCAATCAGCAGTAGTGTGCAATTTGTCCAATCCCCATCATCCTGTATCTCCTAGCCGTCCAATCCCCAGCGCTGTGGACCTCACAATTGGTAGGCAGCATTCCCTCACGTTTACCTCACAAAGCTTGGAGCGGAACACTTGGCGGAGGCACAGTGAGCGGGTGTCCATTTGCCACCTCGCAGAGTAGAGTCCCGCAGAGAGCTCTAAGCCATCTTCAAAATGGAGCATCCCCGCAAGTTCGAGCCCAAGAACTCCAACTTCCAGAACCTGCAAGGTGGTGCTTCTTTGGAAAAAGCCAAAGGTCAGTGCTCGGGCTACAATTGGGAAACCTCTGGGGGAATTCAGCGGTTATACACCCCCCCCCCAAGAAATAAGCTCTGTAGGGGACACAGGTGGATAGGGTGGTACCGGGATGCCACCGATGCTACTCTTCGGTGGTGGCCTTTAGATGTGGGATGTAGAGCTGAACGCCTTTGTGCTTTTCTCTCTGTTGTCTGTCTCTGGATGTCTTGGCATCTCGATCTCTCTATCCTCCTTTTCAGAAGCCAAGCCTCCTGTGGTCAGTGGGGGGGGGGGAGAGCAATGGTGGTGATAAGATCTGGCCCAAACCCGATTTGGGAGTAGCTGCAGGAGAAGGCAATGGTTTTTGTTTTATAGGTGTTGGTGTGGTAGCACCCACCATGAAGAACGATGGGGAAAAGAAAGGCCACGGGAACCAGAACCAGCCAACCTTTGAGGCCGCAGCTGAGATGAAGCAGCTCCAGGATGATATTGAGCTCCAAGCCATCTGCACCGCCTTTAACAGGATGCATCTTAGGGAGCTGGAACGGATCTTTCAGCACACTCAGTTACCCAACCTATCTGGGCGGTAAATCTCTTACTCTAGGGGGCGGGAAGTTTCCTCCCAGGGTGCCTTGGACTTCTCCCAGCTTCCTTCCCTCCCCTCCATAGTCAAAAGCTGTAGGGCCCACTGAACGATCATCTTTGCCAAGGTTAGTATCCCCAACTCGTGGGATCCTAACACTTGAGAAGCAGAAGCAGGAAGGTCACCATCAGTTTAATGTATTCCATTTTACCTATAACAAAATCTTGAACATTTGCTGTTTTATTCCCCTTAGGAAGGAACTTGGGGCACCGGTGAATGTTGAAGACGAAGGGGAGCCCTGTGAACCAGAAGAAACATCCGCGTAGGTGCCCCCATGTTTGTGAAATAAGCAACATTTGGGAGGAGTTGGAAATAAAATAAACTTCAGCATATTTAATCCCCTATCCATTATATGTAAAGTGAATTTTAAATGTGGCCTTCGGGGGTAAAAAAAAAAATTTTGAAATAAGCATCAAATAGGACTCTCACCCAAAGAATTGTAACTCTCTAATGGAAAAAAATAAAAAGGAACCAACTTGCTCCTGTTTAGTGTACAATAAATAAATGTCAACCGTGTAATATTGCTGCTGCTCTTGTTTAGGGAATACTTCTGGGTGGGGTTGCGTTCTGTACCATTGTAACCTGGGAAATTTGCAAAGTAATTCACCAGGACTCAATGCTATGATTCCAATAATCATTTTAAAAACAGGTTTGAAAAAGAGCACTCAACAGTTAAGAGCACTGACTGCTCTTCCAGAGGACCCAGGTTCAATTCCCAACACCCACATGTGGCTCACAACTGTCTGTGACTCTAGTGCCATGAAATCTGACCCTGTTCTGGCTTCCCTGTGCACGTGGCACACACGTGGTGTACAGGCAGGCATACAGGTGAGAAGAGGATTGTGCCTGAGAAATGAAGCCACACATCCAGGGGAATGGTCAGAGGCGGGTAGCCCCGCCAGAGACCCAATTGCCAATACTGAATGGAAAGCGAGGCCGCTAGTAAAGGAGAAAGCAGATTTGTTGCAGGTGCAAGAGAACGGCTCTGTTGAGGGTGAGCAGGTGGCTAAGGTCCCAGCGTGAAGTGATTACCTTTCGGTGAGCTCTGCCACTGAGCAAGCATGCTGCATGCAACAGAGTTAGTGGCAGAGGTTTATTGGGGAGGGGGAAAGCGAACTGGTGAAAGGGTGATGCTTCCATCTATCAGGATGGCTGGCAGAATGTTGCGAAGGTCCCGTAAAATATCAGGATATAGAGTGCCCGGAAATAGATTTTTGGTAGGCTTATTCCCCATGAGTGAGACAGAACAAGATCCAATGGCTTTTAACAAGCGAGGATGGAGCGAGAAAGGCACAAGTCGCTCAGAAGAGTCATCACTCAAGGGGAGGGAAGGGTGCATAATGGAGAACCGGAAGAACTCAAGGGTCCAAGAAAGGCACAGGCCACCAAGTGAGTCGTCGTGAAAAGGGTGAGGGCTGAATGCTCTGAGCCTGAGTACCAGGACTTAACGAGGCCAAAAGGCAAGAAACCATGCTCGAGAGATGAGTTCTCACTCGTGCGAAATAACAAGAGGTGGGGAAGAGGGAGGAGCTCACTAACCGTGCCAGTTTTGAATGGAGGGACCCAGCGATCCAGAGAAGCGAGACTGTCTTCCTATGTGGACCGGGTTTCAGGGTCCTGGCGTGCCTCAAACTGTTGGCGGGCAAGAAGAAGCACCATCAGAGCCTTTCCTGGTCAGGGAACCAATGTAATTTTTAAAAAGCGGCGCCAATCCAGCGGAGGTGGCGCACGCCTTTAATGCCAGCACTCAGGAGACAGAGGCAGGCAAACCTCCATAAATTCAAGGCCAGCCTCGTCTACAAGAGCCTTAATTCAGGACAGCTGGAACAGTTACACAGAGAAACCCTCTCTCAGAAAAACAAAAACAAAACAAAAAGCGGCAAAGCAGCGCACGAGAGAAAGACACAGCTCAAGTGGAGGGGTTTCTTATTAGGAGGAAGGAAACGTAAAAAAGAGGGAAGGAGAGGGGGAGACTGGCCTCTGGGGACCTGAGCAGCAAAAGAGCAAAGAGAGGCACGGGGGAGGGGGAGAAACAGGGACAAAGGGAGGGAGAGAGAGAGAGGGAGAGGGAGAGAGAGAGAGGGAGAGAGAGAGAAAGGGAGAGAGGGAGAGAGGAGAGAAAGAGATGGGAGGTGTGCAGTGCCCTTTTAAAAGGGAACATAATGAATGTCCATAAGAGGTGCTCTTAGTGGCTGCAGCTGAGGACGTACCCTGTCAGGACCCCAAGGGCAGGCCAGGGCAGATGCCTGAATACTAACAGGATGGGCAAAAACAAACATGGTAGAGAGAGACCAGGCTGTGAGATGCTTCTTAACTGAAGAGAGGGAATCTATAACTTCACTAAGATGCCTACCACTCAGAAAGTAGCTTCTCAAAGATGTGACGAATTACATAGTGTTCAGCTTCCCGTACTGCAGTTGACCCTATTGTCGTCAGATGTCAGGTTTGGTTTAAAAACCAGACGGTCGGCTGGGCAATGGTGATGCATGCCTTTAATCCCAGTACTCGGGAGGCAGAGACAGGTGGATCTCTGTGAGTTCGAAGCCAGCCTGGCCTACAAGAGCAAGTTCCAGGACAGGCTCCAAACTACGGAAATACCCTGTCTCGAAAAAACAAAAACAAAACAAAAAGAAAAAAACCCAGAGTGTCAGAGGACATTAATTAATGCTGAGAAATGAGCCCCCACCCTCATTTCCCAGGGTTCTGTAATACCATCCTTGCTCTGGTGTCTGACTGGAAATGGGGTGCTGCTGAAGTCATTGTCAGCTGGACCACCTACACCATCTATGCCTTCTCTTTCCCAGCCGCCTTCAGTCTTGTTTTCCTTTTCCTGCCCCCAGTTTGCCTGGAATTGTAATGATTGTTCTGTCTCTTTAAGAGACAAGCCATGCCCACTCCCTCCCCCATCCACTGAGAGGCAGGCAGGTCTTCTGTCCTGCTTGCTGCCTTAGTCTCTTTCGCTCTTTCTCTCTCTCTCTCTCTTTTCTGGCTCCCTCTCAGAGAGGCAGCTTCCATCTCTCCCTTCTTTCTTCTCTCTCTCTCTCTCTCTCTCTCTCTCTCTCTCTCTCTCTCTCTCTCTCTCTCTCTCTCTCTGTTCTTCTCCCTTTCTCCCTTCCTTTCCATAACCACCAAATAAATATCCATCCTAACTCTGTATGGCGTGCCTATCCTGTCTCTTGCCCGCGACCATGTGACAAGCTGACAGAGACCAGCCACCTTCGGAGACCTACGCGTGGTCTCCTCTCGTGCACCGTTCCTGCCTGGGACTGGCTGCTCTCAGGACCCGCTGCCCCCTACCTGCCACCACATGGCCCGCTGCCTGCCACCATTTGGGAACCTGCAACATTTCTGCTGCCTGCCGCTATAGGGGATCCTGCAGCATTTTTAATAATCCATTACAGACATCTGTAGTCATTTTATAATACTCTCCATTTTTGTACTGTTTTATCTTATTTTATATATTTTAGTAAAGGATTTTAGCCCACAGGGTCCTGGAAGACCTCTCCCCTCCCCTCCTCCTCCCTTTCCTTTCCCCCACCCCTTCCCTCCCCCTCCCCTCCCCCCTCCCTCCTCTTCCCCCTCCTTTCCCCTCAGCTCTTCTCCATAACCAATAAATAAATATCCAACCTGACTCTGTGTGGAGTGCCTATCCTATCTCTTGCCTGCCACCATGTGACAAGCCTTTAAACTTGTGGTCTGCCTTACCCTCCCAGGAGCTACAATTAGAAGTGAAGGCAACTACATCCATCTCCCAGGGATTTGGTTGGTTGGTTGGTTGGTTGGTTGGTTGGTTGGTTGGATCACCATCATCATCATCATCATCATCATCATCATTATTAATTGCATTTCAATTCACACACAATTCTTAACACATGTACCAAAAGTCTAAAGACCCAAGTACTGTGTTTCCAGTGGTATTCCCACTTCAGTCGTGGTGACAAATCAGCCTGCAGTTCACATATGATGAATACATTCTAGTACCAATAGACCTTTACCTAACTCCATCTGATTCAAAGTGTTAGGCTGTGTGCTCTGACAGAGATGCCCTAGCAATAGCCAGGAAACTGAAGCTTGCTTATTATAACCAACACCAAGGAAAGTTGCAGGTTAGCTAATCTTAGAAGCATGTTTCCATAAGAGAGTGGTCTCAGGCTGTAGTTAGCCAGTTGTTTTAGATAAAAGTCAATGTTTGTAAATGTTGTGTATTGACTGGGGGAAGGCCTTGCCATTCATTTGGGTCTGAAGTATTGTGGTCCTAGACATGTTGGTGCTTGTATCAATGATACACATTCATACAAAGGTACACTTGCTCAGCACACTTTGCATTCTAGTATATAAAACTAACTGCCCTTTATGGGATGTTAAAGCCAACACCCAAGAGAGTCATAGCATTCTGTGATTCAATATCCTAATATTTTCTAATTGCACTAAAAAATAAACAACCAAGGCAGGCATGGTGGCACATGCCTTTAATCCTAGCACTAGGGAGGCAGAAGAAGGCAGATCTCTGAGTTTAACACCACCCTGGTCTACAGAGTGAGTTCTAGGTCAATCAGGGCTACATACATGGTGAGACCCTGACTCAAAATAAAACAAAAAAGTGATAATATAAAAAATCATTTACGAGCTAATCCTGGTGGCACACACTCAGGGGGCAGAGACAGACACATCTCTCTATGAGTTTGAGGTCAACCTGGTATACACAGCAAATTCAAGCCCAGTCATAGCTACATACTGAGATTTAATTTATACACACATAGTCTGTGTGTGTGTGTGCACACGCGCGCGTGCGCATGTGCACGCGCTTTGGAACAATTAGTAATTAGGAGCACACACAGTGCTCTTACAGAGGACCTGAGTTTGGTTTTCAAAACTCATGTCAGGCTACTCACAACCACCTGTATCTCCAGCTCCAGAGGGCCCCATGCCCTCTTCTGGCCACCAAGGGCAACAACACATGTATAGCACTCATTAACATGCATATATATGTATATATAAATTTTTAAGTTAAAATTTTAAAAAATTACGCTTAAAAACGGAATGATCAAAGATTCCCCCTTTTAAAAAAAAACTGTTCCAATAGAACTATTAAAATATTCATACCAGAGCCCAGGCAGTTTGGATGCTCAACCTACTAAACCTGGATGGAGGTGGGCGGTCCTTGGACTTCCCACAGGTCAGGGAACCCTGATTGCTCTTCAAGCTGATGAGGGAGAGGGACTTGA
>NW_004949140.1:39177-41328 GCF_000317375.1 Microtus ochrogaster
AGAAATCCTTAATAAATAAATAAATTAAAAAAAATAAAAAATAAAATATTCACACCAGAGATAACCACTCAGGCTCAGTTTATAGCCAATTGAAAGTCTTTATCTGTCTGGGACACACTCGGGTATTTGAGACCCAAGTGTAGTTCTTAGTGTTTAGGGTAAGGGATTTTTTTGTGGCAAAAACAACATCCTGGTATCTTGGTCAGGGGCTTCAGGGGAAGGTTTTTCACAAGCAAACAGTTTAACAGAAGCTAAGGAAAGCAGTTATCTGGATGGGGCTCTACACAAGCTGTTCAACAGAAGCTAAGGAAAGCAGTTATCTGGATGGGGTTCTACACAAGCAGTTCAACAGAAGCTAAGATAAGCAGTTACCTTGGGCATTGTGAGTCGGGTAATTTTCCATAGTGCTTCCCACCAAGGTGATCAAGTTCTAGTCAAATCTAAAATGGTCTGAGACTACAAGATGGAGGAACCTCTTCACTGTCTTGCCCTGTCACGTTATAAACAGTTGATTAAAATAGCCCTTTGTATTGGATAATAAGTAGAACAGGGTCCACTGACAGACACGATGTGTGGCTAATCAAGTGTGGCCTCCTTCTCTTCTCCATCAGAGGTTGCATTGTCATCTATTTTAATTTCTCCATTTACTGCAGGGAAATTTCCTTTAGTTTCCAGGCTAACGACTTCAGTCTGTTTTCCTTTTGCTCCCCTCTTTCCTTTTATTTGTACATTTTAAAAAGTCCATTCATTCATTGTACACACGTGTGTGTGGCACACACATGTGCTCACATGGCAGGAATCAGTTCTCTTTTCACCAAGTGGCTTGGCCCATTTTGGGACACAGAGCATGTTGTAATAGTGGTAGCGATGGGGATTATATTCAGGCCCTCAGAGTTGCTTTTATATTTATTTTGTGGGCATCTGTATGAGTGTGCACATGCAACAGAGAGTGTGTGCAGGTCAGAAGACAGCTTGTAGGAGCTAGTTGCCACTGTCCACCATGTGGGTCGTAGGGATTGAACTCAGGTCCTCGGGCTTGGCATTAAGTGTCTTTACCTGTTGAGCCATCTCTCCAGCCCATAAAATCTATTTTCTAAAAGCACAAGGTAATGTGCTAGCCCTTGGTCTTGCCTTTTGAACTTGGCAGGCCTGATGCAAAAAGACACTTAAAAAAAACTTTCTTAATACATTTGTTTTGTTTTCTTCTGAACATACTTTCTCCAATTTATTTGCCCCTTTACGTCCCCTTCTTTTTTTTTTTTTTTTTTGGTTTTTCGAGACAGGGTTTCTCTGTGGTTTTGGAGCCTGTCCTGGAACTAGCTCTTGTAGACCAGGCTGGTCTCGAACTCACAGTGATCCGCCTGCCTCTGCCTCCCGAGTGCTGGGATTAAAGGCGTGCGCCACCACCGCCCAGCCCTCCCCTTCTTTATTAATCATTTGACCATACCTCTCTATTGTGTCCTGTATTAATTTGGTCAATAGAATACTCCCCCAAGCTCCAGTCACATTTTAAAAATGTTATTTATTTGTTTTTATGTTTGCATGAGTGTTCTGACTTCATGTATATCTGTGCACCACTTTCATGTCTGTGTCTGAGGAGGCCAGATGAGGGTATCAGATGTACTGGGACTGGAGTTACAAATGCTTATGAGCCACTGTATAAATGCTGAGAATTGAACTCTGATCCTCTGGAAGAACAGCCAGTGCTTTCACCACTAAGCCATCACCCCAGCCTATTTTTTTCACATTTTTCTTAACAAATCAATTTTTATTTTAAAAAACTCAACCAATAAATCTGCCTGAGGGCAGTGGAATTTGAAGCATGTCCTTGTATTCATCCCCCATAGGGCAAAACACAAGACTCAGAAGGAGGTAGAGGGGTAGGAAATAGAAGGGTCTGGGGTCAATAAAAGCTTCATTTGGCTCCATAGTCTGGGAGACTGTTGTGGAATATTCCTTTACACTACTTGAAGATGTGTCACTGTGATTGGTTTAACAAAAAGCTAAGATAGGCAGAGGGTATGGGGAAGACTTCTGGACTGAGAGGACTCAGAGAAAAAAAATGGGGAGTCACCAGTCAGATGCAGAGGAAGCAGGATGGGCAAAATGGAGACGAAGTAACATAAATTAGAAATATATATATATATATAT
>NW_004949140.1:43057-45156 GCF_000317375.1 Microtus ochrogaster
AAAAAAAAAAAAAAGAGATGTCCCTAACCCTGAGGGCAAACTCTGTTGGGAGAGGGGACTAGCCAATAAGAGGCTGGAACTATTGGGGCCAGACAGTGTTTAAAAGAATACAGTTTCCGTGTAATTATTTCGGGTATAAAGCTAGCCATGCGGGTGGCCGGGTGCTGGGGACGCAGCCCCGCCGCTCCTATTTCAACACATACATACATACATACATACACACCAAGCACCTAAGCATGTAATATAAAAATAAATAATAATGTTTTTAAACTTCAATCTTTTTACTTATTTTGTATGTGTACATATGTGTACGCCCAAGTAAATGAATTCCAGGAGAATAGAGGACATTTCACCTGCATCAGCTCAATTCTTCCATAATATGGGTCCCAGAATCAAATACACATCTTCGGACTTGGTAGCAGGTACTTACCTATACTGGCTGATACATCTCACTGGCCCTTAAATGCTGGGCTGGCAAGATGGCTCAATGGGTAAAGGTTCTTACCACTGTAGGCAGATGTTTCCTGTCTCAGAGCTGCTCAGTCCCAAATACCCAGCACTCACTTCCCAAACTACCACACAGAGGCTTAATATTATTTATAAATGCTCAACCAGTAGCCCAGGCTTATATTAACCAGCTCTTACATTTTAAGCTAACCTGTATTCCTTATTTACGCTCTGTCATGTGGTGGTACCTTTTCTCAGTATGGCATGCCCATCTTGCTCTCAGAGACCCAGTCTGGCCTGTGCCTCTTGATTGCACCCTTCTCTTTTCCCTGTATCTGTCTGAATTTCCCACCTAGCTATGTTCTGTCTGGATATTAGCCAATTCAGCAATTTTATTAACCAATGGGAATAAAACATATTCACACCATACCAAAGAATTATCACACAACATACCATCAAATCTGATGACCTAAGTTTGACCCCTGGGACCACATGGTGGAAGGCCAGAATGGATTCCCATAACATATACTCTAAGTTCCATATGAATGATGTGACCTCCACACATACACACACACAGAGTAAATGAATAAATTTAATAATTTTACATCTCTTTGTTTTGTATGTGCACACAGAACCTATCTGTTTGCCAGGGCAAGGAGGTCAGAGGGCAAGGCTAGAGAATGAACAATTTACTTCTGTCATGTGGTTAAAGGATGAAACTCAGATCCTCAGGCTTTATCTGCTGAGCTATCTCAACATCCCTCAAAAATTTTTATTTGTGTGTGTGTGTGTGTGTGTGTGTGTGTGTGTGTGTGTGTGTATGTGTGCGTGTGTACACACTCCCACGTGCACATGCACGCCTGAGTGTCTGGATGTCTGGAGGTTTGATGACATGTTACTAGAGTCAGCCTCATCTCCCTCTGACTCCGCCCATTCTCCTCTTTGTATGTTCAGTTTGGCTTCCCCGCCTAGTCATATTCTGCCTTACTATAGGTCAAATTAGCTTTATTATCAACCAATGAGAGTGATACATATTCACAGCCTACAGAAGGATTATCCCACAGCAACAGACTTATTTTAAAACTTAAATTTGGGGCTAGTGACATTGCACTGTGGTTAAAAGCACTGGCTGCTCTTCCGGAGGACCCAGGTTCAATTTCCAGCCCCATGTGGTAACTAACAACCACCAGTAACTTCAGTCCAAGGGAATCTGATGCCCTCTCTGGCCTTCCAGGCACTACAGGCACATGGTGCACATACATATATACACGCAGGCAAAATGCTTTTACATGTAATAAACAAATAAAAATTTAAAGTCTCAGTGTGTGTGTGTGTGTGTGTGTGTGTGTGTGTGTACAGGTGTCATCACAGTTTGACTTCAGGTGGTTTCTTTATTGGTTTTCCACCATTGAAAAACTAAACTACAGGGCTGGAGAGATGGCTTAGAGGTTAAGAGCAGTGATTGATCTTCCAGAGATCCTGAGTTCAGTTCCTCAGCCACCATGTGGTGGCTCACAATCATCTGTAATGAAATCTGGTGCCCTCTTCTGGCCTGTAGGCATGCAGACGGAACACTGTAAACAAAATAGATAAATCTCAGAAAGAGAGAGAGAGAGAGAGAGAGAGAGAGAGAGAGAGAGAGAGAGATTTCT
>NW_004949140.1:45396-46082 GCF_000317375.1 Microtus ochrogaster
TCTGGTTTTATCCAAGGCTTTTTCAGACCCAGGCCAGCTGGCCTTGGTGAGTTCCCAATAGAACATCCCCATTGTCTCAGTGTGTGGGTGCACCCCTCGCGGTCCTGAGTGAGAGAGAGGAATTTGAAATTAATTTTTAAAAAAACCTAAAGTACATTTATTTATGATTTGTGTGCTGAGGGCCAGGTGTCTTGTCATGGTGCTCATGTAAAAGTCAGAGAAGAACCTGTGGGAGTTAGCTCCCTCCCTTTACAACGCTTGGCGCACCCCACTATGGTCATTGGGTTTGACTGCAAGCCTCTTTACCTTCTCTAAGCCATCTTGCTGGCTCTCTTCACTCTTTCAAAAAATTACATTTATTTATGTATTGTGGGGGGGCATACTGAGTCATTAGTCCCCATCTTATAAAAACATTTATTTTTGTGTATTGTATACAGGTTTTTGTGTGGTGGCACATATAAGGAACAGTGCTTGTCTGGAGGTCTGTGGAGATCTGCACACAAGAAGAGGGCACTGAGCCCTTGGAGCTGGAGTTCAGGCAGTTGTTAACGGCCTGCTGTGGGTCCTCTGGGAGAGTAGTAAGCACTCTTAACTACTGAAAGATCTAGTCTCTTCGTCCCTCTTGTTTTTGAGGCAGGGTATCTCATGTTCATGGCTCTGTGTATCCCAGTTCAGATGGCCTCTGA
>NW_004949140.1:46207-64390 GCF_000317375.1 Microtus ochrogaster
TTGGTAGACCAGGCTGGCCTCGAACTCACAGAGATCCGCCTGCCTCTGCCTCCCGAGTGCTGGGATTAAAGGCGTGCGCCACCACCGCCCGGCCTCTGAGCTTCTAGGGTATTCTCCTGCGTCCACCTCCCATCTCCCTATAGAAATGTTGGGGTTCACACAGTGCCACAAAGTTTTTCCATGGGTTCCCGTGATCCATACTGAGGTCTCCTGGCTTGAACTGCAGACAGTCGTACCCACCGAGCCATCTGCTAGGGCTTCATTCTTTCAGACAGGGTCTCTCATTGTGCTGGAAGCTCACCATTTTGGCCAGGCTGACTGGTCAATGAGCTCCCAGGCTTCCTGCTTCCACAAAGCTGAAGATTACATGCACGTGCAATCATGGCCAACTTTTCTACGTCAGGTCCTCGGGCTTTCACAGCAAGTACTCTTCCCTGCTGAATCATCTCTTCGGCCCCTGTTGTATTTATTTCTCTGAATTTCTTCATTTCTTCTGCCTTCTCTACAATAGCCTCTTTTCTTTCCTATTTAACTGATTCTTCTGCACATCTCTTAAATATTATTTCCTGTGTCCTCAAGCCCTGTTTCTAGTAAACTGCTCGTATACCTGTTATGCTACATACACTCTTTACTACAGTCTATCCTAGTCTATCCAGTGAGTCCACGGGGCTCTCGAAATGGTTCAGCAGTTAAGCAGCCTTCCTAGCCACACAGGGAACCTACATATGAACTCTTGCTGCCCCTAATTCCAGTTTCAGGGACCCAGTGCCCTCTTATGGCTTTCAAAGGCACTACACACATGCATGATGCCCATATACTCTGTGTGTGTGTGCCTCTCTCTGCCTCTCTCTGTCTCTCTCTGTCTCTTTGTCTCTCGCTCTGTCTCTCTCTGTCTCTCTCTCTTTCACAAATACACACCCCAAATAAATAGAAAGAAAAAGTGATCTTGCCAGGCGGTGATGATGCATGCTTTTTATCCCAGCACTTGGGAGACAGGGGCAAGCAAAACTCTGAGTTTGAGGCCAGCCTGGTCTACAGAGTGAGTTTCCAGGACAGCTAGGACTGTTACACAGAGAAACCCTGTCTTAAAAAAAAAGAAAAAGAAAAAGTGATCTCATGTCTGTGGAGTCCTAGGTTGTGTTTCAATTCTTTTTTCCCCTTGGGCACTCCAGCCAGTTGCTCTTCCACGGAACCATATTCCCCTCAGTCCCAGGACTAGGTTCTTATTTTTCTCTATTACATTTTATTTACTTTATTCTCAGTGTGTACTTGAAGATGGGAGTCAACTCTGTCCCTCCACTATGTGGGTCCAATTCAGGTGGTCAGGTCTGGTAGCAGGTGCCTCCACCCACTGAGACATGTCACCAGCCCAAGAGATTAGGTTAATGCTGAGACCAACCTCATTTGTCGCTACTATTCAGTATACAGCTCCAGAAGTTGCGGCCTGTGTCTACTGTATTCATTGTTATTATCCCCTGTCCTAAACACAGTGCTTAAGAACCTCTGTTCAGTCAGGCGGTGGTGGGGCACACCTTTAATGCCAGCTCTTGGGAGACAGAGGCAGGCGGATCTCTGTGAGTGAGAGACCAGCCTGGTCTACAGAGTGAGTTCCAGAACAGCCAGAGCTACACAGAGAGATCCTCTCTCAAAAAGCCAAAGAGGGGCAAAAAAAGAATGTCTGTTCAAAGAAAATCTTTAAATGAATATCTTTAAATATGAATAAAGCCCACTTTAACTCAATTTATACATTCATCTGTTTCCTGATCTCAACCCAATTTGAATTATATCACTAAAATAATGACTAACCGTATGGCCTGTCCTCTCTGCATCTCGGTAATGTTACACAAATGTATGTGTAATCCTCATCTTCCCATTACCTACAGAATATAACTTCAAATTCCTCGGTGTGGACTCAAAGCTTTGGTCTAAATCCCCTTTCTTAGAATTCTCTCATCAATTTCTTCACTATATGCCAAACACTAAGCTAGTTCCCAAACAATTTTGACTACAAGTACACTAATTTTAACAAGGTGTGATTAGTTCTATTGGAGTCTAAGAGAACACCGATAGTTTCAGATAATGGATTATAAAACATTAGGCCTTTTACCATCTCCAAGTTCACAAATTCAGTTAAGTGTAACATCCAATTTAGTAGCCATCTATACATTTCAAGCACAAGTAGCCACATGAGGCTAATACCTATTATACTGGACAGTATCTATCATATTACATCAGCTGTGCAAATGGGGGTTACCTATAGGTGCTCCAAAGGAAGCATGGACCACTTTCCAAAGATTGCAAGGTACACTTTCAAAGTGATCGAGGACCAACTCAAACCCCCCAATGTGCATTTTCAAACAACACTTGCTCCAACAACATAATGCATCAAAGTAATTTCTACACTATTACATAATATAGAAATATGATATAATAAATAGGTCCAGTTCTTGACTTCATCACAACCTCGGTTCCCCCAAGTACATCTTAGCTTTTTTTCGTGACTTCTCCCATCCACACAACTTATGACACAGGGCTCTGAAATACTCACCAGTTAGGTATCTATTTCAAGGCTAAAAACATCCAGATAATACCTATCTTGAAACCTTTCATCCAGGGCCCTATTCCATCGCCTGCCTTCTCTGCCACTTTCCTAAAAGAAAAAAAGATTCCAAAAGATTTTTAACAAACAACAAAATATTTATTTTGCGACTGGGAATTACGGAAAACCTAAATAATGGGAACTGAACTCGCCTCCTCAGGGTCTTTTTGGAAATCAGAAGCACCTCCCTCTGCTTCAGCTCGATGCTTTCCAAGTTTAGCAATCACTTCTTTGGCTGGATTGAAGACGCCATTGGTCTGCTGATCACAGACATAGCAACGAGATGTGGTGCGGAAATGCTGCAGTGCACATCTCTCGCAGAAATAATGCCTACACTTGGTGACAACTGGGTTTTGGAAGGTCTGGCGACAGATGAAACACTTGAATGGTATTTCCTCATCATCGCTTCCCACTTCGTAGTTTTCGTCCTCATAGACACCATAGCGACCCTCATCAAGCTCACGTTCGATCTGCCACCCGTGCTTGTAATCTGAACGGTCATGGAGGAATTTGCAGCTGTCTCCGAAGCCGCAGAAGCCAGTCTCCTTGTAGTCCTTGCAGATGTCGGGCTGGTAATCCCAGCGCACGGTGGCACGTAGATGCTCGGGAGCTCGGATGGGACCTTTCCTCACCATCCCGGAGGAAGCATTGCCCATGGACGTATCTTTGGGTTTCACGTATTTCTGATAATTATTGATTCCGCGATAGATCTTGTCATCTTCCTTACCCCTCAGCTCCTCCTGGATCTTCTGGCTCCGTTCAAAGATGGATTGTGCATCGCGCTCCTTCTCAGTGTCCAGTTCATAGACAGCGGTAGCCCCCATATCCTCGGGCCCCACGGGTTTTGCCGAACGGGTCGACTTGTAGACCACGCCGAGACCCTCCTGTATATTCACGTCCTCGCTACTCAAGCCGCTGTAGTTCGTCTTCTGTTTACTGCTACCACGCGTCTTCTGGATCATCGGATTGTGGGTTGCCTGCTTCTTCTCCGGTCGAACCACAGCGCTGCTTTCGTCGCTGCTGCTGCCACTGTCCGCGGACCCTGCATCACAAAGCGGGCGTTTTCGGCGCCCCGCCGCCCCTTTCCGCCCAGGCTTTTTGAAGAGGAAGGTGCACACCTGGCCGGCCGAATTCCCCGGAGAAAGTTGTTCTGCCATTTGAGATCATCAAGCTCTGAAACGGCCACGGCATACAGGACCGCTCCGCGTCGTCAGACTTCGTGGTCTCCGCTTCGGTGAGTTGGATGGGGGGGGGGGGTGGAGACGGGCGGCGAAATATACAGCCTGGGAAAGACTGCCAGACCGAGAACACCATTCACTTTTGAGCCCCTGCGGCCACCGTCGCTTCCTCCTGAGTCGTACAAAGCACCGCCCCCTTCTGCGTGCGGCCGGAAGGAAGGTGAAAGCCGGTCACCTCTGAGGAGCCGGTTGCGGTTTGGAGTGCGAGTTACGGTTCGGAGTGCGAGTTACGGTTCGGAGATGTGGTTCGAGATTCTGCCTGGCCTCGCCATTATGGGCGTGTGCTTGGCCATCCCCGGGGTGTCCACTGCGTACATCCACAAGTTTTCCAACGGGGGCAAGGTAAGGCGGCCGTGGCCGGGCTCTGTGGACCATGGGACTACGGTGGCCGTTTGGATGCGCTGCCGCTCCGCTCTGTCCTCCTTTGAGTGTTGCCTGAAAGCGGAGACTCGGCGGACTCCACATTTTCCTTTAGCAGAACATAGCGAGGTTTTGGTTGAGGAAGAGTGGCCCAGAAGGCAAACGATGCGTTTGGCAGTTAGCAAGGTAGCGTACAAGAGCCGGGCCCTACTGCCTAGACCGAGGAGAGAGGAGGTAGTTATGTCCCCATTCCTTCCCATCATTCATCTCCTTGTGGAAACCGATTGGGTGACTGTTTATGCACGCGAGCGTAGATGCCTGCGGAGATCCAAAGAGGGCACCGGGTCGCTTGGATCTGAAGTTGCAGGAGGGTAGGAGCCAGCAGAAGTGGGTGCCAGGAATCGGACTCAAGTCCTCTGCGGGAGCGACTGGCACTCTGAACCAATAAGCAATCTCTCCATTTGTGGTCGTTTTTCTTTTTACGTGTTTGTGTGTGTTGGGGGGGGGGGTGTAGGCGTGTCAGGCGCACCTGCGGACATCAAAATTCAGCGTGCCAGAATTGCGTTTCTCCCTCCATCATGTGGGTCCAGGGGATACAGCCCACGTCCGCAGGCTTAGGGCAAGGGCCTTTACCCGTTAAGCCGTCCGACACCTTCCCTCTGTTGGCTTAATTTCCCACATTCACGTTTCCGTAGCTGTGTGTTCTGTGTTCTTAATCAATCCTGCCTCCTTTTCAGCTTCCCACTTGAATGTGTAAGCCTTAAGGAACTCACGTCGTGGCTTTCGTTTTCCCTCTTCCTAGGCCTCCCCAGCGACCTTAGAGTACTGTCAGATTATAATTGGACTTCTGTTTTAGTTTGGACTTTTCTTTCAGGTGTACTCTAACCTTTATTGTTTGTTAGAGTCACAAAGCAACAGCTAGATTTTTTTTCTTTCCTTCATTTTTCGCATTCTCTACGACATGGCTTGCTTGGATTTGAACTTGTGGATCCTCCTGCTCTTACCTCCAGAGTTTTGGCATTACAGGCATGACCCACCTCACCCAGATGCCAATTGTTTTATCTTATAAAAATTAACTTTCGATTTAGTGTGTGTGTAAGCCTTCAGAAATCTGAGGACAACTAGCAGGGAGCAGTTGTCTCTTACCACGTGGTACCAGAGAGCTAATTCAAGTCTTCAGGCTGGGCAACAAGCACTTTTCCCTGCTGAGCCATCTCACTGGCTCAGCAGCAAAACAAAACGGCTGGGCTTGGTGGCTCTAGCCTGTAATCTAGCACTTAGGAAGCTTGGGCAAGGAGATTGAGGAAGACTGGAGGTCAACCTGGGGCTAGATAGTGAGTTCCAGGAGAGCCCAGAACGCAATGAGGTCCTGTGTCCCCCCCCCCCAAAAAAAAGAGAAAGAGAAAACAAAGAAGAAAGAAAATCAGTGCCCCCCCCCAAAAAAAATAATGGTATTGATGGTCTGGTTTTATTTAGGAGGTTTGGCTCTGTGTTGTCCACTTAGCTTTTGTTTCAGCAGTGATTCTAGTTTTCTAGCGAATTATTTCTTTTTGTAGAAATGTATTTTATTATTACTATTTACATGTATGTGTGTCTGCTTCTGTCTGTGTGCACCATGGAGAGTAGAAGAGAGGGTATCAAGTCTCCTCTGGAATGGAGTTCAAGGCAGTTAGTCTCCTCCTGCCTCCCCCCCCCCAAACAAAACAAAACATGTTGGTACTGAGAAACCAATTGAGAACCCAGAGATAACAAGTGCTCTTAACCACAGAGCCACCTCTTCAACCCCTACTTTGTCACTGAAGAAAAATTGGAGCTTTATCTTTTTACTGGGTCACCCATATTTATAAACTGCATTGTCCTTTACTTGAAGGAAAAAAGAGTTGGTCGCTTTCGTTACCAATGGTATTTGATGGAAAGAGATAGACGTGTCTCTGGAGTCAACCGCTACTATGTGTCCAAGGTAAGATGACTGAAAGATTGCAGTGTGTTCTGGTACTTCCTTGCCTAAGTTCATACGGTACTCATTTAATTGGCATGCTTTCTTCTAGTGAAGTACGCAGTCTTTTATACATAAAATGGTCTTTGTTGGTGTGTTGTATGTGTGTGTGGTGTGCATTCGTACATGTGTGGGTACACTTCCCCTGAATGTGTACGTGGATGACACTCTCCCATTTATTTACTTGCTTGTTTGCTGTTTCTTTTTTAGGCAGGGTCTGAATATGTAGCTTTGGCTTGCCTTGAACCTGCTCTGTAGACCAAGCTGGCTGAACTCACAGATTGACCTACCTCTGTCTCCTCAGTGCTGAGAGAAAATGTGTGTAGTAGCAGGCCTGGCTATTTCTTTATTTGAAATTTCTCTTCCTTTTGTGTGTGTGCCATGGTGCATAAGTGAAGGTCAGAGGACAGCTTGTGGGAGTCAGCTCTCTCCCTTCACCATGTCGGTCCCAGGGATCAAATTCAGCTCCTCAGTCTTGGTGTCAGGCACTTTTACTCATGGAAGCATCTTGCCAGCCCTTTTAAACCTTGTTTAAAGACTTGATATAGCTGTCATGGTGGCACATGCTTGTAATCCTAGCCTCTGGAAGGCTGAGGCAGGGAAAATCTGAGTTTGATACTAACTTGTACTACATAGAAAGAAAGATCTTACTCATAACACATAGAAAAGAATATAATTTTATGCATAATTGGGTTTTAAGAAACTGTTATTTTTATAGATCAAAAATAGCCAAGTAGCATTTTAATATTACTCAGATTAATGCTATATTTTCCTAACTTGTAAGATAATTTTTTCTTAATTACTTTTAATTTTATTTGTTTGTGTGTTGTGTGTGCGTGCATGTGTTTGTGTGTGAATGCAGGTTGCATGTGGAGGTCAGAGGACAATCTGGAGGCAATCAGTTCTCTCCTGCAACCTTGTGGGATCCAGGAATCCAACTCAGGTTGACAGGTTTGCATGCAGGTGCTTCTCACCCTCATAATTCTTTCAGTTTCTTAAATCACTTTGTATTTGCCCCTAGCTCACAGATTCCCCACAATGAACTTAGGTAAATTTTGTGTTCATTTTATAGATGAGAAAGCATGGTTAGAATGAGTAAAAAGTATTGCAGGGCTCAGTTTGATGCTGGCTGAGAATCAACTCTCATGGACGAGAAGGTAGATATTAAGTAGCTGCCTTTAAAAAGTCCGTGCTTTGCTGCTCAGTGGCTTCATCTCCCCTGACTATGTTCTTTTATTACTTATCTCTAGTAGAGTCTTAAGCATTGTGAATGATTTTTTTTTTTGTTTTGATACTGCTTTTCTTTGGAAGCAGACACTTGGTACATAGCTCTGGCTGGTCTGGAGCTTGCTGTGTAGCCTAGAGTAAAGTTCAGAGCAAACTTCCTGCCTTTGCCTCCCTGAGTGCTGGGATTGCGATTACAGATATATGATACTATGCCCTCTTTAGAAGGTCTGCATATTTATGGAGCAAAGATTTTAGAGTTAGGGTCATTGTACTTGAATTTTGGCTCTGCTACTATTTGACTGACTTAAAGAAGTGGTTTTTGTTTTCTTGAGGTAGAATCGGGTGATTTCTAACTTCTTTGAGTTTCTGCTTCATCGTTTATGATGAGTTTGAGGATAACAGTATTTGCCTTGTGTTTGGTGCTGTTTTGTGAGACAGTGTAGTGGTCCTCTAATTTATGGAGGGGCCTGTGTATGAGGATCCAGGAAGTAAATAGTTGCTTGACTGTAATTCTAGTTAGGGTGAAGAAAAGGGCTTTTCATATATATAATATGTTTGCTGCTGTCAGAAAATGAAGTGAACGAGGTATACTGTGCACTCTACAATCCTAGCATTTGAGAGGTGGAAGCAAGCGGATCAGGAGTTTACCTTTGGTTACATAGGGAGTTTAAGATGAACTTGGATTACATGAGACCTTGTCCAAAAAAAGAGAGAAAAGGCCAGACATGGTATGGTGGTACACACCTTTAATCCCAGCACTCTGAGGGCAAAGGCAAGTGAATCTCTGTGAGTTTGAGGTCACCCAGGACTATGGAGTGAGACCCTATCTCAAAGGGGTGGGGGCTCAAAGGTCTTTATTCAAGGATTATGAAATCCGGCCGGGTGGTGGTGGCACATGCCTTTAATCCCAGCACTCGGGAGGCAGAGGCAGGCGGATCTCTGGGAGTTTGAGGTCAGCCTGGTCTACAAGAGCTAGTTCCAGGACAGGCTGCAAAACCACAGAGAAACCCTGTCTCAAAAAAAGAAAAAGCAAAAAAAAAGGGATTATGAAATCCAATTCAGCTTCTATTGTTGCAATTAGAGAAATGTGGAATGGTAAATCACTTGCTTTACTAACAGTGTCATTCTGTGACACTGGAAATCAACAGCATGGTACATTTCTCATGGGAACAGGATCCTCACATTCTCCTTTTCAAACTGTTTTACAGGGCTTGGAGAACATTGATTAAGGAAGCATTTTCCTGGCTGATGAAAGAAATTACTCAGCTATGATCTGTTCTTGCTAAAAGGCAAATGCAGCATATTATATACTATGCGCAAGTTATATAATACCGAATAAAAAATTTAAAAAAAAATCTAAAGTCAATTTTCCTTCTTACGAAGTAAAGTTGGAGTTTACTAAAGCTATTTTGATACAGGCATAAGCGTGAGGGTTGAGAGAAAAGTAGAAGCACTCTGAAGAAACTAAGATGTATCTAAACACACAGTTTAGAGTGTGGATGTGGCTTCTCGGAGAGTCTCCTTTTTTTTTTTTACAGTGATGAGGTTTTGGTAGGTGCTATGATGAAACATGACCAAAGGTAACTTGGGGAGGGTTTATTTTACTCACAGTTCCATACAACAGTTCATCTTCAAAAGCAGTGAGGGCAGGAACTTGGAGGCAGGAGCTGATGCAGAGGCCATGGAGGGGTGCTGATTACTGGCTTGGTCTCCGTGGCTTGCTTAGTCTATTCTCTCATAGAACAAAGACTATGAGCACATGGTGGCACCATCCACAATGGGCTGGGCCCTCCCCCATTAATCACTAATTAAGAAAATGCCCCACAGGCTTGTCTGCAGTCCAATCTTTTTTTTTTAACTTCTCTTTTTTTTTTCAAATATTTATTTATTTATTATGTATACAATGTTCTGTCTGTGTGTATGCCTGCAGGCCAGAAGAGGGCACCAGACCTCATTACAGATGGTTGTAAGCCACCATGTGGTTGCTGGGAATTGAACTCGGTACCTTTGGAAGAGCAAGCAATGCTCTTAACCGCTGAGCCATCTCTCCAGCCCCTCTGCAATCCAATCTTACAAAAACATTTTGTCAATTGAGGTTCTCTGATGACTCTAGCTTGTGTCAAGTTGGCATAAAACTAGCCAGTACAATATGTTTTGAAGTTACTATCTTTAAACACTTGCTAAGAAACCTAAATAAGATCACCATAGAACCTTCATCCAGCAACTGATGGAAGCAGATGCAGAGATCCACAGCTGAGCACTGGGCTGAGCTCCCAAAGTCCAGTCGAAAAGTGGGAGGAGTGAGAATATGAGCAAAGAGATCAAAACCATGATGAGGACACCCGCTGTGACAGCTTTCCTGAGCTAATGGGAGCTCACGAACACTGACCTGATGGCAAGGGAACCAGCTTAGGATCAAACTAGGCTCTCTCAATGTGGGTGATAGTTGTATGGGGCAGACTGTGGGGCCACTGGCAGTGAAGCAAGGATTTATCTGTACTGCTTATACTGGCTTTTTGGAACCCATTCTTTTTGGAGGGATACCTTGCTCAGCCTAGATATAGTTGGGAGGGCCTTGGTCCTGCCTCAAACAATGTGTTAGGCTTTTTTGACTCCCCATGGGAAGCTTTACCCTCTTGGAGGAGTGCATAGAGGTTAAGAGGGGGGAAGGTGGAGGGACCTGTAGGAGGGGAGGGAGTGGGAACTGGGATTGGTATATAAAATGAGATAGTTTTTTTAATAAAAAATAAAAGACAACAAAGGCTTGTAAAATTACTGATGTAATATATACCAAACAGTCATCTGCATGAGCATCTAATACTTCTTGAATGGCATTACAGTGACCTTTGTAATAGATATTAAGATATTTATAGTTCTTCAAAACTGGCTAGAAGAATATGGAAACATTTTCCCTTGTTTTTTTTTCTTTTTCTTTTTTTTTCTCAGTGGATCCCAGAGAGTTCAAGACTCTAGTTGGCATCCTGGGGATGTAGTTCAGTAGTAGAGGACTTGTCTAGCAATTGCAAGGCCCTGCCTTCCATTCCACCTTTTGTATCATCTTCTGATTTAGTCCTTCGTAGAAAGATATTCTACACCCCATGCGCCACCACAGTCAACTGCTAGTTACGGTTGGGAAATATTATTTTCAGGTGTGTGATTTGTTTACTCTGCATCTTTTAACTCCTTGAAGCTGTGTTACTGTGCCTGTCAAAAAAACGCCTGCTGGTGCTAATAAAGAGCCGAAGGGCCAATAGTGAGGCAGGAGCAAGGATAGGCGGGGCTGGCAGGCAGAGTGTATAAATAGAAGGAGA
Source organism: Microtus ochrogaster (assembly GCF_000317375.1). Taxonomy (NCBI): domain Eukaryota; kingdom Metazoa; phylum Chordata; class Mammalia; order Rodentia; family Cricetidae; genus Microtus; species Microtus ochrogaster. The sequence goes on from NW_004949140.1 coordinate 56,939, forward strand.
ACCCAGGCTGGGAAGAACAGAACAAGGCAAGGAGGACATCAAGGACTGGCCAGCCAGCTAGCCACAGAGTGAGACTGAAAGTAAGATACACAGGAGTAAGAAAAGGAAAAAGCCCAGAGGCAAAAGGTAGTTGGGATAATTTAAATTAAGAAAAGCTGCCAAGAAACAAACCAAGCTAAGTCTGTGCATTCATAAGTAAGAATAAGCCTCTATAGCCGGGCGGTGGTGGCTCATGCCTTTAATCCCAGCACTCAGGAGGCAGAGGCAGGCGGATCTCTGTGAGTTCGAGACCAGCCTGGTCTACAGAGCTAGTTCCAGGACAGGCTCCAAAGCTACAGAGAAACACTCTCGAGAAACCAATAAATAAAAAATAAGGCTTTGTGTGTGTGATTTACTTGGGAGCTGGGTGGTGCCCCCCCAAAAAAGATTACACTACAAGTTACTTTTTAATGTCAGTACTGTCCCTTCCCAACTAGATTGAGGCATGGTGGGAAAGAAATCGGATTTACCGTTACGTCACAGTTCCTGCCGTGTGCTAATGCTGCAGGTACCCACTGGGTACAGACTGGCTGACTGGATCCACTTGACAAGAGAATGACATCAGCTGGCCTCACTGTTGAGAACCATCAGCTTCGCAAGGACTGGGCAGGAGAGGAGGAAGGAACGTGGAGAAGAGGGGAGGGTAATAAGACAGACGGGAGAGTGTCCTGTGACAGTAAAAAGGCAGTGGCTCTCAACCTTCGTCATGCCGGACCCCTTTAATCCAGTTCCTCATGTTGTGGGGACCCCAACCATAAAATTATTTTCATTGCTACTTCCTAACTGTAATTTTGCTGTTGTTCTGAATTGTAATGTAAAAATCTCATATGTAGGATATCTTACCTCTGTGGGGGGCATGACCCCCAGCTTGAGAACCACTGCTATAAGGGAGGGGTGAGGAAAAAGCCAGGAAAAAATTCCCAGGAATGAAGGGACCCACATGGAAAGGGAAATTTAAGGCCTAATGTGTGAAGTCCTGAAGAAGGTTCTCACAATGTCCCCCCCCCCGCCACCCCCTCTTCCGTGTGCTCTGATGTAGTCCACTCCTGTTTAGGGGCTTGTGTCGGTTAGTTTGTATTGTCAACTTGACACAGCTAGAATCACCTGGAAAGAGTGAGGGGTTCCCCCCCATCAGATTGCCTGTGGGCAAACCTGTGGGGCATTTTCTTGATTAATGGTTGATGTGGGAGTATCCTGTCCACAACGCATGGTGCCACCACTGGGCATGTGGTCCTGGCTTGTGGAAGAGAGCAGACCGAGTAAGCCATGGAGAGCAAGCCCGTAAGCAGCTTTCTCCTACGGTTCTTGCTCCTGCTCTTGACTTCCTCGGTGATGGACTGAAACTGGGAATTGTAAGCCAAACAAAGCCTTTCCTTCCCACGTTTTTGTCAGTGTTTTATCGCAGTGATAGACAGAAAGCAAACTAATGCAGGGCCCGTTTCTGGGTTTTTCTCAATTCAAGAATCTAACTCCGTGGGAACCTACAAGTGTCTCGCCAGCACTCTCTGGTGAAGACGGTATCCTTGATAGTCCCTCTACTTCCCACACATAGAGCAAGCAAGGTGCTCGCTTGCTCTCTTCCCTGCAGTTCCGTCCAGTACTGGACAGCACAGGTAGTACAGCCAGGTAAGCCATGCAGGGCATGTGCAGCTGTTCTTGGGAGATAACGGACTCAGACTTACCTTGGCCTGGCCTGCCATAGGCAAAGGCAGCTTCCCTTAGAATCCAGTGTCCCATGGAATGAGGGAGCATTGTGCCTTGTGTACAGACAGGTTTGACCTTCTCACAGGTAAATGCCAGTGCATGAATGAACCATGAGCCAGTGGAGTCCTGCTCTATGTATGGTTAAGGCCAGAAATGGAGTCGTAGAGTGTTGAAGAGGCCAGACACCCTGATTACTAGAGGCACATCGAGTGGGTGGGCCGGAGCAGGGAGAGAGGTGGCTGAGTAGAGGAATGGGGCCTCCCAGGCAAGGAATGATGACTGAGCTTCCAAGGCATAGCTTCTCCTCTGCCCTTCTTGCCCCTCTAACTGCTGTCCCCTGTTCTGCTATCCCCTAGTCTGCTGTCCCCTAGTCTGCTCTCCACACTCCTCCACACTTACCTGAGTTGGCAGAGCTGGAAAGAATGTGCACTTAGCTCTGCACGAGAGGCCTATAATCTGCTAGCACTACAGGCTAGATGTCCAGAATTGGTTTGCATCTTGGCTTGGCACAGGTGCTGATGTTTCAGCTCCTGCTACAGAGAAAAAGCCTGGTTATCCTGCTGGGAGACCTCTTACGGCTCAGCAGAAGGTCTATCTTGTTTATAAGGCATTACCTGTTACTTGCCTTCACGTCTTTCTCTGACCATCATGAATCTCCTTCCCAGGGGCTGGAGACATGGCTTAACAATGAAGAGAGTTTACTGCTCTGGCAGGGGAGCCAAGCTGGGCTCCCAGCCTCTTCATGGCAACTCACAACTACCCATCACTCTAGTTCCAGGTGCTCCAGCATCCTCTTCTGGCCTTCAAGGACACCTGTGCACACATGGCATACATGCAGGCACGTGCATAAAAATAAACCATATTAACTACTTTTCTATTGTGTAATAAAATCACCATGACCCAGACAACTTGTAGAAGGAAAGATTATTTGAAGCTTATGGTTCCAGAAGGATAAAACTCCACCTCTGAGCCAGGCAGTGGTAATGCACTCCTTTGGTCCCAGCACTCAGGAGGCAGAGGCAGACAGATCTCAGTTCAAGGCCAGCCTGGTCTACAGAGTGAGTCCCAGGACAGCCAAGGCTACAATGAGAAACCCTGTCTTGAAAAAAAAAAGTCCAGCATCATCATGCTAGGGAAACATGGTAGCAAGAGCCAAGCGTAGCAGCAGGAATAGCTGTGAGCTCCCATGTTGTCTGGGTTTCTGTCCTGCCTGGTTTCTGTCCTCCCACCAGGTCCCACAGCCATTTAGCCCCAAAGAAATCACACATAGGTCTATATTAATGATAAACTGGCCCATTAGCTTAGGCTTCTTATTAACTCTTATAACTTATATTACCCCTTTATTCTAGTCTATGTTAGCCACATGGCTAGGTACCTTTTTCAGTGGGGCAGTCACATCGTCCTTCTTTGGTGTCTGGGCAGGACTCTGAAGGGAGCTTCCCTCTTCCCAGAATTCTCCTGTTCTCATTGCCCAGTCTCTACTTCCTGTCTGGTTGTCCCGCCTATACTTCCTGCCTGGCTACTGGCCAATCAGCATTTATTTAAAACATAGTTGACAGAATATAAGCAATTGTCCCGCACCACTCCCATCTCAAACCACAAGCAGGAAACAGGGCAAACCAGGAATGGCGAGGGTCTGAACTCTCAAATCCATCCCCAGTGACATACTTCCTCCATCAAGGACACACCTCCTGCTAGGCGGTGGTGGCGTGCCTTTAATCCCAGCACTCGGGAGGCAGAGGCAGGCGGATCTCTGAGTTTGAGGCCAGCCTGGTCTACAAGAGCTAGTTCCAGGACAGCAACCAAAAGCTACAGAGAAACCCTGTCTCGAAAATCAAAAAAAAAAAAAAAGGGGGGGGGACACACCTCCTAGTTCTACCCTGTAACATGGAGGGTCCTGTTTGTTGTTGGGTTTTCTGTCCCACCCGCTAACCCACAACTGTTTAGCCCCAAAGTAAATCACACATAGGTCTCCATAAATTATAAACTGATTGGCCCATTAGCTCTAGCCTCTCACTGGCTAACTCTCACATCTTGATTAACCCATTTTTCTGATCTATGTTAGCCATGTGGCTTAGTACCTTTTTCAGTGGGGCAGATCACATCCTGCTGCTTCAGTGGTCTGTGCAGGAGTGGGAGGAATGAGCTTCCTCCTTCCCAGAATTCTCCTGTTCTCATTGCATCATTTCTACTTCCTGTCTGGTTTTCCCGCCTATATTTCCTGCCTGGCCAATCAGCATTTATTTATAACATGATTGACAGAATACAGACAATTCTCCCGCACCACTACCCAATGTTGCCAAAACTGGGGACCAAGTATTCAAATGCCTGAAAATATGGGGCATGAGGGACATCTCATTCAAACCACCACAAAAACCTTAAAAAAAAATCCTACTTCCAATTTCTCACACTAGGTCCTCTATGTGTCTCTCACGCACTGTCCTGGGGCCTCCACATCCTCTAATCTGTGGTGATCCTTCTGCTTCCAGAGGCTGGGGTTCCAGGTGTGCATTAACACCCCACCCAGCGCTGAAGTTACTACTTTCTTTCCTCTTTTATCATGGTGCTAGAGATGGAACCCAGCTTGTAATGGGTTCTTCCTACACTGTCTCACTACATCCACACCCCCTTCACCACCTCTGCTCACCTGTCTGGAACTCCATCTCGTCAGCGGGATCTCACTGTGTGGAAACTTGATGTACATGGTGTCATCCAAGTATTGAGCTCGGCATTGTTTGTTTTTTTTTCCTAAGCAAAATAAAGACATCGAAGGGAGCATTTCTTTTCTTTGCTCCAATGCAGATCATCTGTGTCACAGTGAACAACCACCGAACACCCACAGCATGGTGCCGGGCAGGGATTCAGAAACTAGAGCATTTCCTGGGATAGTGAGTCTAGAGCTTGATAAAGAGTGATCAGATCTTTACCTCATCAGCAAAGCCCACTTCATTAAAAATGTCACTACTAGTTCATCTGATGCCCTCTGGCTCAGGCAGGTGTGAACCACCCAAAGACCAGCCTGGAATCCTCAGGACCAGGACTGGCAGGAAGATAGCCATGGGCCCATGCGTAGGTGGATCCCATTATGATGAACAAGTGTGTAGCGGGGAAATAGAAAAGACAGGGAAGCAGAATGACTCATGGGCTGTGGAAGTAGGTGGAGCCAAAGAAGTGGAGGTGGTGAGGAGGAGACAGGTCTGGCCCATGGTCCTATCACAGTCAGGCTGTGTGTGGCCAACCATGACCCATGTCACCACTAAAGGCCACAGGGATGCCCAGTGTCTGGGGCTGCCAATAGTGTTCATATAGGTGTCCAAGAGCTGAGCCGCCACCAGAGCCCACACTGATCTTGGTGGACTATGCTGCCATCCAAGGCCACAGTGTCATCCAGGCCCAGGCTGCTGACAAGGGCAATGTCTGGGTCTGTGGCCCTGCTGCAGCCAGGGCCTGTGTTGATGACTGTGGCTCCTTGCCATCAAGGGCCGTGCAGATTCCTGGGTTCTGTGCCACTACCTGGGGCTGTGTTGGTTTCCGAGGGCCAGGCTGCCATAGGGGCCATTCCAGTCTGTCACTTGGGGCCATGGTGATGTCCAAAAAAACCCAGGCTGCTGCCAAGAACCATGTCTGAGTCCATGGTACTACTGCAGCCAGAGTCTGTGTTGAAGTCTGTGGCCCATGTTGCCACCCAGAGCCATGTGAATGCCCACAGTCAGGTAGCCACCTGAGTCCATGTTGGTGGCTGAGGGACATGCTAAAACTGGTGCCATGCAGATCTGAGTGGCCTGCATTGCTACCTGATGCCATTGTGACATTCAGGCCAGAGCTGCAGCTGAGGGCTATGTCTGGATCTGTGACCCTACTGGGCCAGGGTCTATGTTGATGTCTGAAGTTCCTGTTACCATTGAAGGCCACACGGATACCCGAGATCTGGGGCTGTGTTAGTGTCTAAAGACCATGATGCCACTGGGGCTGTGCGTATCTTAGTGACCTGCACTGACACCTGGGGCAATGGTGACATCCAGACCTGGCTGCTGCCTAGGACCATGTCTGGGTCCGTGGTCCCACTGCAGCTACATTCTGGGTTGCCACCAAAGGTTATATGGAAGTCTGGGGTCAGGGCTGCAACCTGTGGCCTAGGTGTTGGGGCTGGCCTGTGGAGGGAGGATACATGGTGTGCCACCTCCAGAACCATCCTGATCTGAGGGCCTGTGCTTCAACCCAGAGCCAAGATGTCATCTGGGCCCAAGCTGTTGCCAAGGGCCATATCTGGGTCTGTGGTCCTACTGCAACTAAGGGCTGTGTTGATATCTGGGGCCTGTGTCCCCTCAGGGGGCCATGGGAACCATGTGTGATGGAATCAGAGAACCATGCTGAGCAGGCTCTGCTCTTCACTGGCCCTAGGATAGCTGGCCCTGCCCCTTGCTGGGCACAGCAGCAAGAGCTGGCCCCAACCTTCATAACAGGTAGGGGAGAGCTGACCCTGATGGCATGGGTACAGGGGAGCTGGCTCTGCCCCTCGCCTGAGGAGGGCAGCCCTGGTGGCCTGGAATGACCAGTTCAGCCACCACCGAAACCCACAGCCAGGCCTTGGGTTGGCCCGCCCTAACATCTACGCCATCTAGGACCCGCTGGAGCTCCTGAAGGGATGTTGTTCTCCGTGACTTGGGGCAGCCACAGGATATCCTAGAGGAGTTTTGGAGAGGGTCCAGTACCAGAAACTAGAGGCCTTGAACCAGGTCAAGGACTCATTGCAATGAACAAAAGGGTAGACTGTGTGATACACCTTGGATCCCAGTGCTACCAGGACGACGAAGAGGTGTTGGAGAGGCAGGAATGATGGAGGAACAAAGGGGTTTTTATGTTTGGTTGGTTGGTTTTTGTTTGGTTGTTTGTTCTTTTGTTGTTTTTGTTTTTGTTTGCTTTGGTTTAATTTTTTAATTTTTGTTTGGGGGCACTTCAGGGTGTGGGGAAGATATGAAGGGACTGGGAGGTGAGTGGAATTGTGGTGTACGATGTGGAATTCCCAAAGATTCAATAAAGAAATTACGTTAATAAAAATATTTTTTAAAATGTCACTGCTATAGGGTTGGAGAGATGGTATAGCAGTTAAGAGTGTTTACTGTTTTTGCAGAAAACTCAGGTTCAGTTCCCAGCACCCACACAGCAACTCACAACAGTCTGTAACTACAGATCCAGGGGCTCCAACACAGTCGCCTGGCATCCATGAACACGAAGTACACATGTGGTACGCATACATACATTCAGGTAAAAAACACTTATACACATAAAATAATAAAATAAATCTTAGAAACACATCATTATTATTAATGATGATGCCAGGAATATTATCAACAACTATAAAGAAAGTATGTGATGTATCTGGCACTGCTTTTAATCTTCATATAAATAATTGGGCTTAATTATCATTTTTTTAAAAAGCAGCAAAACAACTCTTTGAGGCAGAGGCAGGCAGATATCTGTGAGTTCAAGACCAACCTGGTCTATATAACAAATTTCAGGCCAGACAGGGCTAACATAGAACTTGTCTCAAAAACAAGACAAGAGTCAACAACTAGAAAAGTCCAAACAAACACCCTATTCATGTCTAAGGATGCAACTCAGTTGGCAGCGTGCATGAATTCCATAGCTTAGGGTCAGAAGTTCAAGGCCGTCCTCTGCTACAGAGCAAGTTCAGATCCAGCCTGGAAT
>NW_004949140.1:65340-72287 GCF_000317375.1 Microtus ochrogaster
TCTCTCTCTCTCTCTCTCTCTCTCTTCTCTATGTAATAAACGTTCAGTTCTGATTTATACTATGCGTCTGCCACATGTCCCTACCCACATGCCCACTCACCATTGGGAACCCGCCACCACTCGGATGGCGGGACCCAGGACCTGCCACGAGCCACTCCGAGGACAGCCAGCATTTCCCGCAGCTAGCTGCTTGGGGAACCACCCGGGGATTTTGGAACATTAATTGGTGCCACGTGACTCAGATATCCTGAACTGGGTTCTTTTTCCACTCCCACCACCAGCTTCAGGGATGGCTTCAATGGTGAGTGTCTCCCCATTCTGCTATGGTTGCTTTCCTTTGCCAGAGTCTTGTTTGGATGGGTCCTGGGGATCGGTCTGCCCGCTTTAGCACTACGCACTTCCCGTGCAGTGCATTTGACCAGGGACCCAGGGTCCCTTAGTTTCTTCATCTTTTTTTTTCCATTTCCTCTCTTTCCTTTTTTCTCTTCTTTCATTGGTTAATCGCCACTTGGCGCAGCCCCCCCCCCCAGCCTCCCTGATTTCTGGGTCACCAGAATCCAGCTAGGCCATAGCACCCCACCCGCAGATAGAGGATGCTCTTCCACGTGGTCTTGGGTGTTCATGCTGTTTTTGCGGGTTTTCACAATTTTGGCTCTGGATAGCATCTGGCTCCCCAGCCTTTAAAATTCCAGCCAGCTTTTCAATTCCAGCATTTTCCCCTCCCCTCTGCGGCTTCTGTTATGTCATGGCGGCTCAGCAACAGAGCAGATCATGCCTTTAAGTCCCTCTCATTAAGCTTCAAATCCTTACAGCTCAAAAATTGTGACTTTTTTCATACAACACGTGGCTGTCACCATCTTGGTGGAGGGCCAGGTGGGTCAGCTGACTTTGTCACCATCTTGGCTGAGGGCCAGGTGGGTCAGGTGACTTTATCGCCATCTTGGCTGAAAGCCAGGTCAGGTGACTAAGCTCTGCCACTTTTACTTCTGCATACCCTGCCTTTTCACCTGGTTTTCACTAAACTCCTCATTTTAACCCTGTTACATATGTTTTGTACAATGCATGCCTTTGATAGGGTCCATCAAAGGCATCCATGTTGTCCAATTCCTGTTCACTCTTTCTGTGTATAATAATTGCTCATTACATCTCATTTCAGACTACAAAATCATAAGTCTCATATTTTAAACTGGTATGTACTTTTAAGTCTCTTACAAAAACGCCTTATATTTAATATTAAGCTGTTCTCTACCATTGTCAGTTCTGCCACTAATCTTATATTACAAGCAGTTTTTTTCTTTCTTTCTGTCTTTTTACGAGTGTGTTTCTTACCTGTTAAGAGCCAGTGCAGTCAAGCTCAGACCCAACCTTCCAGACAGATTCTATGCTGCAGCTATGCCTGATAAACAGCCCTCAACTGCTCAGAGATCTGGGGAATGTGATATTTAAGTATTTAATTATTAAAAAACTTTTCATAACAAGAAGAGACAGGTTGGCTCCTTAGCAGCAACACTCTGCTTCCTCCAAAGAAGACAAATGGGCGCAGAACAACGTCCTTCTGCAGTTCGCTTCAACTGCCAAGCGCTGACCATTGGGCGAAACTGCCTTTCGTCTAAACTAAAGACTTCTAGACATGGACGGAATCACTGGAATCGACAGCCTAGCTGCTCAGGTCAAGGTAGGTCTGTCTTCCTACAGATTTCTTAGCCTACAGGGTCTTCTGGAGCCTGGCAGGCCTGGTGCTAACCAGCAAAAGGTCAAGTGCAACCTTCAGCAACCATGGAGGACCCAAAAGAGTAGCTCTGGGTGCCAACCAAGTAAGTTCTCTGTCATTTTTTTAATCAGTAACTCAAGTAAAATCTTATCCTTCTCAAAGATCTCTGACAATTTGATAGCTGAGAGGTTTTGTCAGGTTACCACACCAAATAAATTTCAAATCAAATTTCTCTCTTATGCTGCCTTCCATGTGTCTAAAACTTCTGTTTTCACAAACCCAAGGAGTTCTTGTGAGTTCCAGGGAGCCAAATTAAAAGATCTTAAACAGGTCAGTTACACCCATCAATTCCCTGGTCCAAAATTTTTTTTCCTTAATTTAACTTTGTTCTTTGTTCTGCCAATACCTTAAACAGGATAAGGGACACCAGACATTTCCGTGCCACAGACACCAGTCAGAAGCAATGAGACCAGCTATGCCAGGATGTGGCCAGCACCCAGCCTTCCCAGGTTCCCCCCCAAAGACGATGCCCACAATCAGCCAGAAGCAGTTTTGAGAATCTGCCGCCCCAATTCCTTCAAACTGTGGTGTCTAATCATCTGCTTTTTATTGTAAGGAAGACGTGGGAATGTTATTCTTTTGGTCTCTGGTCCCTTTAAGGGACAAGCCACGCCCACTCCCAGTGACCTCTGACCCCTGCCCCGCCATCTTGAATCTCTCTTGCTGTCCCCTCTTGGTGTGCGTGCATGTGTCTCTCTGTCTCTCTCTCTCTCTCTCTCTCTCTCTCTCTCTCTCTCTCTCTCCTCTAAGTAATAAAGGTTCAGTTCTGATTCATACTATGTGTCTGTCACATGTCTCTCTCTCTCTCTCTCTCTCTCTCTCTCCTCTAAGTAATAAAGGTTCAGTTCTGATTCATACTATGTGTCTGTCACATGTCCCTACCCACGCGCCCGCTTGCCATTGGGAATCCACCGCCGCTCGGGTGGCGGGATCCAGGACCTGCCATGAGCCACTCCGGGGCCTGGCACCTGCCCGCTGCTCTGCAAGCCCACCTGGGACTTGCCAGCATTTCCCGCACCTAGCTGCTCGGGGAACCACCCAGGGATCTTGGGCAGGCCACTTGGGAACCACCTGGAGATTTTGGAACATTAAGTCAGTTGGCAGCGTGCATGAATTCCATAGCTTAGGGTCAGAAGTTCAAGGCCATCCTCTGCTACTTAGCAAGTTCAGATCCCATACATGAGACCCTGGTTGAGAGGGAGGGAGGGCTCTATAGAAAGACATTGTCTAAAAAGGACAACACCCTCTATTCTAAGCCATGATCATCTTTATTTTTTTGACAAGAAATAGAGAAAAGTTGGGTGGTGGTGCACATCTTTATCCCAGCACTTGGGAGGCAGAGGCAGGTGGATCTCTATGAGTTCAAGGCCAGCCTGGTCTCAGAGTGAGTTCCAGGACAGCCAGGGCTGTTACCCAGAGAAACCTTGTCTCAAAAAACAAAAAAAAAAAAACAACAAATGGAAAAGTGCAAAGCAAACTGTCTGAGTCTGTACAGATATCATTGTTCTACTCTCTCATCCTCAATGCACAAAAGACATCTTTCAGAATAGTTGAACATATTAGAGCTCCTAACCTCAGAATGTGGGCATGAAAAGATGAGATTGTGGTTAATGATGTCAGATAGTTCTGGGTTTGAGCTCTCAGCAATTTGTATGACATCCTCTGTGCCTCAATTCATCCAAATATAATATGAAACACTGGTACCTACATTCTGACGGCATTGTAAAAAGTAGATAGCTTGTTGCAGTAACCTGCAGAGCATACAAAGGCCCAGTGCTTCTTGGCTGAGGAATGTGGCATTGCCAGTCCTCCAGGCACTGCCCTGAAAGCTCATGTCCTGGGAAGAAGCTGGGCTTGCGTCACACAGCTCAGTTCTGGTACTGAGGCCAAATGGCAAGGAGAATGTGTGTTCCTCCTCTTGCTTTCTTTGCTTCTATTGACTGGGGCACATGGGCTTAGCTTCCCTTTGTTCAAAGAGCCATCGCTGCCATGGCAGCATTTGTAAACATTCTCTCCAGGAATCTTGGGGCAAAGCCCTGCAAGAACTGCTAAAGCTTCCCTGGCTAACTCTGCTACTGCTTCAAAAAGAAATCTACTCATTTAGGTACCGGAGTTTCTTTGGGATGGGGGAGGCCTCAACTGGGGACCTGGAGGTTCTATTAATTACCCAGACCCCAAAGAAGTCAGTGGGAGGGACACCTAAGACTGATGTGTCCGTAGATGGGTGAAGTTAAAACTCTTCCTACTTGCCTTCCTCAAGCCCTCCCTTTTTGGTTTGCCGTTGTTACTTTGGAGATGAGGGAATCTATGTAACCTAGGCTGCTTTCAAACTTGCTATGTAGCCAAAGGTGGGCTTTGGAAAGACGCCAGCTGCAGCAAGAGGACAACCGAGGTGGAGGGGAGCGGAGCGGAAAATGAAAATATCAAGGCCTAAATGAGCATGAGTCTGTAGTTATCTGTACTTATTACAGGAATGTTTAAAGGATATGCAGGGATTTATATATAATATATATTATATGTATATAATATATATCTATTTTATATATATATATGGAATGTGGTTGCCTTCTACAGTGTCCACCATACACTTAGGAGCAATGATGCTAAAAAAGGAAACAAAGGGCTGTCTTTCGTGAAAGGGGCTTGCAGCAAGAGTGAGATGGCACAGGGCATAAATGTGGTCCCAGGACTCACGTGGTAGAAAGAGAGAACCAGCTTCTGCAAGTTGTCTTCTGACCTCCACATGTGTGTTGGAGCACCCATGCCCCCTCCCATTAAGGAGTTATAAAAAAAGAGGCTTTCAGGAAGAAGGAGCACAATCTGGACCAGATGAAGATGAAAACAGGCCCCTGAAGCCTTTTGTTAATTAATAATTTTGCATTTCTTTTTCCTATCTTATATATCAGCTGGCTCACAACTGCCTGTAACTCTGGTTCCAGGCCTGGCAGTGGTGGCACACACCTTTAATCCCAGCACTCAGGAGGCAAAGACAGGTGGATCTCTGTGAGTTTGAGGCTAGTCTGGTCTACAAGAGCTAGTTCCAGGACAACCAGGGCTTTTACACAGACAGAAACCCTGTCTCACAAAAACAAAAACGAAAACAAAATCCTCTAGTTCCAGGGGATCCCACCCCCTTCTAGTTTCCACAGTCTCCTGCTAACACACTCAGTCAACTGAACTAAATAAACATGTTTAAAAATTAGCATTCTATTTGCTGGGCAGCGCTGTTGCACATCTTTAATCCCAGCACTCGGGATGCAGAGACAGGAGGATCTCTGTGAGTTAGAGGCCAGCCTGATCTACAAAGTGAATTCTGGGACAGCCAAGGCTACCAAAGAAACCCTGTCTCAAAACAATCAAAAAAACTTAGCATACTAAAATTAGGATAGTTGGTCAAGGAAATACAAAGATGCGGCCATAGTAGAGACAGACAGAGTTCAGCTTGCTGAGGCTTGTAGGAGTTGGAGGGAACCAGACACAAGTCATGTAAGACAGCAGCCCAGAGAAGCTAGAAGTTTCTCTAGGCAGCCACCCAGTCACAGGTATTCCATAGAGGAGGGCCAGCAAGCAATGTAGTTTTCCTCTCACAGGTCCACATGTTCTTCCTGGCATGTGACCTCCCTAGGACACTAGAGGGCCATTTCATGTGGTCTACTCCCGTCAGCCTTCCAGCAAAGCAGGAGACAGAAGATGTGGAAAGTAGCCAGTGTCTGTCTCATTCATAGGGTCGTGGTAGTTAAATGAAACATGGCACATAAAATATCCCAAAATTGGGAGCTTTATTTGTAGAAAAATAAAGAGCTCAGTTTGGAAAAACACCTACTGCCACCCCCCTGCCTTTCATTTATAGGTTTGCTGGCAAGGAGGCTGGCATGGCGTTGTATACCTTTAATCAAGCAGGTGGATGGATCTTTGTGTGTCCAAAGCCATTCTGGTCTACACGGGGTACTCCAGGCCAGCAAACGCTACACAATAAGACCCCTTCTCTTACCAACTCCAATTGGACAGGGAAGGAACCAGCATAGGACCAAACTAGATCCTCTGAATGTGGGTGACAGTTGTATAGTTGGGGCAGACTGAGGGACCACTGGCAGTGGCACCAGGATTTATCCCTGCTGCTTGTACTGGCTTTTTTGGAACCCATTTCCTACAGATGGATATCTTGCTCAGCCTAGATATAGTAGGGACAGCCTTGGACCCTCCCCAAAAAAATGTGCCTTGCCCTCAATGAGGATTTGATGGGGGATGGGGTGGGGAGTAGGTGAAGGGAATGGGAGGATGGGAGGGAGTGGGAACTGGGATTGGTATGTAAAATGAAAAAAGATAGTTTTTCTTTTTAAAAATAATAAATTATAAAAGACCCATCTCAAAAAAACTAAATTTTTTTAAATTAAAAAAAAAAGATTTGCCTGCAAGAAATGATTTACAAGCTAGAAATGATTTCTCAGAAGTGTTTCAAGACTCAAGAGGAAAGATGTAAAAAGGAAAAAAAAACAGAACTCCCGATGGACACACCCCTATTATGTCCACAGTCCTGAGAAAGCTAAGGTTCAGTTATTGTTAACGGTATCAGCAAATGCTGAAGGTATTTGGAAAACTCAAACTGCATTTATGATTTTTTTAAGAAAAACATTTCTGTTCCTTCAAACAGGAACAAAAATTTTTCTTTTTTAAATTTTATGTGTATGAGTGTTTTACCTGCATGTGTCTGTGCACCACATGTGTGCCTTATGCCTGCAGAGACCAGAAGAGAGCATCAGACCCCTTGGAACTGGAGTTGCAGGCAGTTATGAGCTGCCAGGTAGATGCTGGGAATTGAACCCAGGTCCTCTGGAAGAGCAGCCAGTGCTCTTAACCACTAAGCTATCTCTAGCTCCATTCACTTATTTTTTTTTAAGGCAGGGTGTCACTATGTAGCACAAGATGCCTTGGCCTGTTGATAGGGCAGAACTTAGGTAGGCGGGAAAGAAAGAAGTAAATGCTGGGAAGAAGAAGGCAGAGTCAGAGAGCCTCCATGGAGCTACAGGAGATAGACATGCTGAAAGTTTCCTGGTAGGCTACGACCTCGTGGTGATATACAGATTAACAGAGATGGGTTAAATTAAGATGAAAGAGTTAGTCAATAAAAGCTAGAGCTAGCTGGGTGGTGGTGGCGCATGCCTTTAATCCCAGCACT
>NW_004949140.1:72922-95565 GCF_000317375.1 Microtus ochrogaster
AGAGAGAGAGAGAGAGAGAGAGAGAGAGAGAGAGAGAGAGAGAGTATGTGTGTGTGTGTGTGTTGTGTGTTGCTAGAGATGGAACCCAAGGCTTCTCAAGGTTAGATAAATGGCCTACTACTGGAATACACTTTTATTCCCTCAATTCACAACTTTTTTAAAAAGTCATGCTGGGGCTGGAGAGATGGTTCAGTGGTTAAGAGCATGTACTGAGCTTCCAGAGGTCCCAAGTTTGGTTCCCAGCACCTACATCAAGTGACTTACATCCCCTCATAACCGCAGCTCCAGGGCAATTTAAAGTCTTCCTTTGGCATTTCCAGGCACCCATATTCACATGCACAAGCAAACCCACACACAGATTTAAAAATGAAATTTGGAGGCTGGAGAGATGGCTCAGTGATTAAGAGAACGGGCTGCTCTTCCAGAGGTCCTGAGTTCAATTCCTAGCCCCCACATGGTGGCTCACAGCCATCTCATAACTGTCATGAGATCCAATGCCCTCTTTCTGATGTGCAGATGTACATGCAGACAAGAACATACACACATAAAATAAATAAATAAGTCTTTAAAAAATGAAATTCGAATTTTAAACTAGTCTCGACCCCCTTTTATCTGTTCAAAGCATTAACTGAGGCATTTAGAGTCAGTATTTGGAGTTATGGTTCAAGGAAGCTAAGAATTCCTCTGTTGCATTTCGATTTAAGTCCTCTCAGTTTGCAGCATGGAAAATCCTTGGTTTTCAGGCAAGGTCCATCTCAGCAAGCAGATAAAAAGGGTCGGCAGTAAAAGGTCTGACTAGCACCCTTCACTCCCAGTCTCTTCTCAAGAGGCAGTGGGTGTGGCCTGAGTATTTTGGCCTTCCAATGGACAGGGTGGAAGAATTGGAGACATGACTGTTTTATGGCCCTTGTTGCTCTTATAGAAGACCTGGGTTGAAGTCCCAGCATCCACATGGTGGCATGCGACTGTCAGTAACTCCAGTTACAGGGAATTCAATGTTCTCTTCTAACCTCTGCAGGCATCAGGCATACAGTTGGTGCAAGATATGCACACAAGCAAAACATTCACACACATAAATATTTTTTTAATCTAGGCAAAATAAAATGGATAACAGAAAAAGACTCCCACCCCAGAGGGGTAAGACTGTGGAGAACACTAGCGCAGCCAAGGCAAAGAAACCAGATGCTCCAGAGCCCAAGAGTGCTACAGAACCAAAAGACAGCAAGACTGTGGCAGACCCAAAGAAGACTGTAACAGATCAGAAAGAGAAAAAGACTGTGACCATCATCACAGATCCGAAGGACAGAAAGAGTGTGTCTGAGCCAAAAGAAAAGAAGACTGTAACGATCTCAGATCTCAAGGACAAGAAGCCAGAGACGAAAGACAAAAGGATGGTGACATTTGTGACAGAAGTAAAAGACAAGAAAATTGTGACAGACACGAGAGAAAACAAGATTATGTCAATAGAGATGAAAGAAAAGATGGTTGTGCCTGTAGTGCCAGAAGCCAAAGAAAAGAAAATTGTGCCACCAGTAGAACCAAAGGAGAAGGTGGTTGTGCCAGCTGTGCCAGTTGTGCCGGCTGTGCCAGTTGCGCCAGCTGCACCAGCTGCGCCAGCTGCGCCAGTTGTGCCAGCTGTGCCAGTCGTACCAGTCGTGCCAGCTGTGCTACTTGTTCCAGAATTTAAAGAGAAGATCTTTATGCCAGACATGAGACAGAAGAAAGACATGCCACCTCTGCTTGAGGTAAAGGGATTCAAGTCTCTGCGAATACAAGAGATAAAAGACAAGAAGGCTGTACCCGAGGTAAAAGAGAAGGCACCCGAGACAGAAACAAAAGAGAAGAAAGTTGTGCCAGAAGTCAAAGAGAAAAAGCCTGTGGTAGAGGAAAGAAAAGACGACAGGACAGGTGAGGTAGCTCGGACTATAGTTGAGGGCGTTCTGGCTGCCGCTGTTCAATTGGTGAAAGGTAAGTTTCTGGTTTATTTGTCTAAAGAATTGTCTCGTTGCTGTGAGAGCACACTACCAGGCAACTAACACACCTCTACCTTGTTTGCAGAAGCCAGAAACCCCATCAAGAACATTAAGTGGCTCACTCATGGAGAATTCACAGCAGAAAAGGGTCGGAAACAAATTGAGAAGTTTGTTTCGGTAAGTGACTTTGGTCACTCCATTTTGGTACCCCAGGGTGTGAGCAACAACAACAAAAAAGTCCTCCATTGATCAAAAGTTTGAGGTCATGAAAACAAAAGGGGTGGCATCAAAGACACCTAGAATAAGTAAACATAATTTTCCTGTGAGTTCCAAAGTCAAGATTGGAAAGTTTTGCTTACTTGTCTTATGTTTTTAATAGAAGCATTGTAACCCTTCGAACACTGCTCTTTTCTTTTAAAAAGAAAAACATCTTTGTATTGTATGTGTACGAATGGTTTTGCCCCTACTTGTATGTGTGTGCACCATGTGTACGCTTGGTGCCTGTGGAGGTTGGAAGAGAGTGTCAGATGCCCCAGAACTGGAGTGGGAAGTGGCTGGGAGTTGCTGTAGATGTAGGCTTGAAGCCAGGTTCTCTGAAAAGAGTAGCCAACATTCTTAGTAAGCCATTTCTCCAGTCCTATTTTAATTTTTTGAAACAGGCTCTCACTATGAAGCTCAAGTTGGCTTGGGATTTGCTATGTAGATTAGACTGACCTCAAACACATAAGAGATCCATCTGCCCCTGCCTCTTGAATGCTGGGCTTAAAAAGGGTGCACCACCTCCCCAGTCAGTAAGCATTCTTAGCCACTGAACTATCTCTCCAGCCCCAAGGTAGGATGATCTTTGAAAGAGAAAAGTGCAACCACATTGCTATGCATTTGTATCGTCCTAATTGTACATTTCCCAAAGATATGCTATTTCCACATACGCACTTTGTGCTGACATTTTCAATGGGGGCAAGCTGGCCTAAGGAGAGAGAAGTATCTCTAGGTATAGTGGTACAGGATTATAACCCCAGCCCTGGGGGGGGTGGGGGGTGGGGGGGTTGAAGGTGAGAGGATTGGGAGTTTAAAGTCATTTTCAACTACCATTCCAGGCCAGTCTGAGTTACATGAGTCTCTGTCTCCAAAAGGTGAGGAAGGCTGGAGAGATATTTCAGTCAGGAATACGCCTGCGGTGTAAGCACGAAGACCTGAGTTCAGTTCCTAGCAGCCACTTAAAAAGCCATGCGTGATGCTGTTTACTTGTAATCCAAGTGCCAGAAAGGCAGAGACAGGCAAATGCTTGCCTAGGACTGACCAGTGAGAAGCCATTTCTCAAAAAAAAAAAAAAGAAAAAGAAAAGAAAAGGTACAAGTTGGAAAGATCCTAAGAAATAACAAAAGGTTAACCATTATTTCCACATATGCATACGCATATAAACAACATCCTACTCATTCATGTCTTTGGCCCTTTGTAATGCGCATATATTGAATAACTCTTCATTCATGTGGGTCCTTTCCTACTGTGGCTCACATCTCTCCACTCCTCTCAGATCCTGGTACCACTACTCCATTTTAACCTTTGTTGGTGCTCACCAGACCCTGGGCAGTGGCCTCCTCTCTATACTCCATTGCCCTGAACCTCACTTCTGCGGACCACCCCATACTGTGAAGCCAAGCCTACTTTCCTTAAGCTTGGCTTCAAACTTACAAACTTGGCTCTGAAACCGTCAGAAGCCCATTACTTTTTACTAATGGCCAAAAGAAAGGGAAAATGTCTCACTGTGCCACTTAAGATTCCCCACAGTCTAAACCAGGCAGTAGTGGTACAAGCCTTTAATCCCAGCACTCAGGAGGCAGAGGCAGGCAGATCTCTGTGAGTTCGAGGCCAGCCTGTCCCTAGAGTGAGCTGCAGGACAGCCAAAGCTACACAGGGAAACCCTGTCTCGAAAAACAAGCAAACAAAACAAAATTTCCCACAGTCTGGATTAAAAAAACAGATATGACTTTTTTCTTCATGTGTATGGTATATGTTGCCTATGAATATGCATTTTATGGGAATGCATGTGTGAGCACGCGTGTGTGCGGGTCCTGTCACTCTTCCACCTTATTTTTATTATTTTTTTAGATTTATTTATTTATTATGTATACAACATTCTGCCTCGATGTATGCCCGCACGCCAGAGGAGGGCGCCAGATCTCAGTACAGATGGTCGTGAGCCACCATGTGGTTGCTGGGAATTGAACTCAGGACCTCTGGAAGAGCAGCCAGTGCTCTTAACCTCTGAGCCATCTCTCCAGTCCCTTTCCACCTTATTTTTGAGGAAGGATCTCTCAATGAGTCAATCCCACAGCTTGCCCTAAGCAGCTTTCTGTCTTTGCCTTCTAAAGCTGGAATTACAGCTGCACCACCATTACCCAGCCAGCATTTATATGGGTTTCTGGGGAGCCAAACTTCAGGGCACTTCCTTGTGTACCTATCTTTCCATCCCATTGCATTTTGGGGGGTGGAAGGGCACAGGATTTCCTGAAGCCCAACCTGGCCTTGAACTCATCGGATGTCTAAGAGTGACTTTGAACTTCGGAGCTTCCTGCCTCTACCTCCAGCGAGCTGGTATGACAGGTGTGCTCCACCACATCTAGCCTATGCAGTGCTGGGGACAAGCCAAGGGCTTTGTGCACGCAAACATGAGCACTCTGACAACTTAGCTACACCCTCAGCCCCCAATCAGATGAGATCTGCCACCCTCATGTCTTTTCTTACCAGACTATCTAGTGAGACCCTGTCTCAGAGAGTGTACAAGACCCATGCTGGGGATCAGACCCCAAGGCCTTCCACACAGGAGGCAAACACTCTGCTACTGAGCTGTACTACCCCCTCCCAGCCCCCCATTTGAGGTAGATAGCCCAACTGCCTGACCTTCTTTTACTTTTATACTTGAATGCTGTGTGCGGGGGGAGATGGGGGGTCACGCACCTACCACAGTGCACACATAGAGAGGTCAGAGGACAGCCCTATGGAGTTAGCTGGGACCTTTATGGGGATCCTGGGGTTTGAACTCAAGTCCTCAGGCTTGCATAGTAAGTGCCTTCAAAGAAAAATCTCCCCCAGAACGCGGCCCTTCTTTTCTAAGCCACGTATCACAACAAAGGAAGTAAGTCCAATTTGACAGGTGCTTGAAATGGGCTTCATTACCCTGGAGGCCTCCTGGGGTAAACAGAACACCTATTCCAATCACTGATTAGTCTCCAATTTAGCCACACACTTGCCTCCCAAGTGAGAATGTGAAGTGTGATGTGTACATCCACACCTTAACCCTTGCCCCATTCTGCTTCTGCCACCGCCCAAAGCTCATCTCAAATGTTTCGCATTTCCGAATTATTCTGTCTCTCTCCTGTGGGAATAACTGAGAGTGGGTCCTAGTTCGAAACAAACTGAACAAGGTCAAGATTTCAGAATCTGTAACCCTGTTAGGTACTGCCTTTGTTGAGCTGATCCTGCTGTTCTCTCTCTGTGAGCTTTCTCTTTTTTCTGTGAAACAGACTTGGGAGTTTCAAAATCGCTGGGTGTACTATGCGGATTTTATAGAGAGGAAAGACTTAATTCACTCCTTCCACTATATCTACCGTGTGCGCTGGAGTGCCCCCACTGCCGTGAGACCCCTAGCAAGAGTCAGTGCTAACGCCTATTTCACCATCAAGTTCAACAAGAGCAAACCTCCGGTAAGCTCTGCTTTTTGCATCCTGGTCCCTTCAGTGAGGATTCAGCAATGATGACATCTTTGGTCATGGGTATCATCGACTCCCCTGCCTCCTGCAAAACACTGGGCTTTTGTGGGGACAGGTTGTGATCTTTAACTACTTAAATAGCCAAGGATGGCCCTGAAATCCTGACCCTCCTGCCTCAGCCTCCCCCGTGCTGAGATTCCAGGGGTGTGCTACCAGTGCTCACTCTAACAAATTCAAGCCATTTGTTTGTTTGTTTGTTTATGTGGTGCTGAGGATGAAACCCTCGGTCTTGCATGTGCTAGGCAGTTACTCTGTCCTTTAGCTGTATCTCCAACACATAAAACTTAATTGTAGCATGAATAATAAAAACCTAGAGACAGATATTAGGGTTCAACCTGAAGATCGGAAAAACAAAGCAGTCAAGGCACTAGAGAGCTCTGACCTCAGTGAAACCTTCGGACTCAGAGAGAGCGAGTTCCTGTCTCATCCCACCTCATATTCCTTTCTACTGCTCGGACTAAAGGCGTGCACCACCACCATCCAGCCCCTATGGCTAACTAGTGTGGCTGATGGGATTAAAGGTGTGTGCCACCACTGCTTGGCCTGTATGGCTGACCAGTGTGGCTTCTTTGCACTGACCTTCAGGCCAGCTTTATTTATTAAAACATAAATAGGGGCTTGAGAGATGGCTCAGTGGTTAAGAACATCGCCTGCTCTTCCAAAGGTCCTGAGTTCAATTCCCAGCAACCACATGGTGGCTCACAACCATCTGTAATGAGGTCTGGTGCCCTCTTCTGGCCTGCAGACATACACACAGACAGAATATTGTATATTAATAAATAAATATTTTAAAAAAAAAAGAACTAAAAAAAAATAAAATAAAACATAAATAATATGCCACTCTACTTAGCAGTCACGTTTCTGCCCTCATTTTACTTGGCCGGTCCACAGCACCTATCACGCTGACTACTGTCCTCCACACTCTGCATCTGGTTTCTAGTATGCTCTCCTGGCGTGCCTTGTCCCGCACTCACCATTCCTTTGCGGCATGGACTGGTGTCTGCCTCACACGGTCAACTTCATGTTACAATGTCCCAATGCCCAGACCCATTCTCTGTACTTAGCTTCGTTATTTTATCCAGTCATATGGCTTTAACCACCACCCAGAGCTGGGTACGTGGATGCCTGCCTATAGCCGCCCCACCCACTGAGGAGGCTGAAATGGGAGAATCATTTGAATCTGCATACCAACCTGAGCAACAGCAAGAGGTACATTTCAAAATCAAACAAAACCTCAAGCTGGGTACAGTGATGCACTTTGCTCTCAGCACTCAGGAGGTTAAGAATCACTTGAACGTGTTTATGACAGTTACAAGCGCTTGCTGTTCTTGCTGAGTTTGGTTCCCAGGACCCAAGACACAGGGCTCATAATTACTCCAGCTCCAAAGGATCTAGCTTCTGGATACTAATAAACACATATCCCCCAACAACACACACACACACACACACACACACACACACACACACACACACACACAATTTAAAAATAAAATCCAGGGCCGGGCGGTGGTGGCGCACGCCTTTAATCCCAGCACTTGGGAGGCAGAGGCAGGTGGATCTCTGTGAGTTCGAGACCAGCCTGGTCTACAAGAGCTAGTCCAGGGCTGGCTCAGTGGTTAAAAGCTCTGGCTGCTCTTGCATAGGACCTGGGTTAGATTCCTAGCATCCACAAGGCAGCTCATAGTCATCTGTAACTACAGTCCAAGAGACCCTGAAACCCTCTTTGGTTCCAGGTACATGTGTGGTGCACACACATACATGCAGGCAAAACACTCATAAAATAATAAAAATAAGAACCTTGAAAATGTTTATACCCCCCCCAAAAAAAAACACTTTTTGAGAATGTTTATACCCAATTTTGGTGACACACTGTGATTCCTTCATCTCAAAAAAAAAAAGTGAATCAAGCCAGGCGGTGGTGGTGCATGCCTTTAATCCCAGCACTCGGGAGACAGAGGCAGGCAGATCTGTGAGTTCGAGGCCAGCCTGGCCTACAAGAGTTAGTTCCAGGACAGGCTCCAAAGCTACAGAGAAACCCTGACTTGAAAAACATAAAACAAAAAAATAAAGTGACTGAATAAGAAAAATTAATGTCACTAGATGTTATGATTTCCAAATCTCTAGCATATTTTGAGATTTAATGCACCTTTCACTTATTATTTTTAAAATTAGTTTTGTTTCTGTGATTCTGGGTTGGACCTAGGGCCTTTGGACGCTAAACAAGTGCTTTAGCCCTGAGCCGTCTCCCCAGCCTTAAAATTGAATGTTTGATTTCGCCCCACAACTGACCCACTTCAAGTCTTTGCATCTGAGCTGATGGCTGATTCCTCAGCATCTTCCTTGACTCTTCTCTTTCCATCATGTCCTTCCCTTCACCCATCAAGAAAGTATGGACAGGGTTCCACATCTCCTGTCTCTCTCCCTCCCTCTGTCCCCAGGATTATTTCAATAGCTTAACTGTTCTCTCTCCTTGTCATTGCCCACATGCAGTAGCCCTTTAAAGCCAATTTCTGTCACTCCTGTGTTTAAAGATTTATTTTTATTAAGTGTGTGTGTGTGTGTGTGTTCATGAGTGCATGAGAGGCCAAGAAAGGGCTTCAGATCCCCTGGATCTGGAGTTTCAGGCAGTTTTAAGTTGCCTACTATGGGTCCTCTGAAGGAGAGCTGTTAACTGTTGAGACATCTCTCCAGCCTCCGGTCTTTTGTTTAAAATGTCCCCGCAATAGTGCTGAACTTTGAAGTACATGGAAATTACTTGAGGATCTTGTTAAATGAAGATTCAAATTCAGAGGGTCTTATTTTGGAGACAGGGTTTCTCTGTGTGGACCTGGCTGTCCTACTCACTTTGTAGCCCGGGCTGGCCACCAGAGATCCACAGGCCTCTGGCTGCCTCCTAAGTGCTGGGGTTAAGGCATAGGCTACCAGCACCCAGCTGAGATAATACATTCTCAGCAAACTCCTAGGTAATTCTGATAGCACACACCTAGAGACTGTATCTGAATAACAATGAGCTATGACTATATCTAATATACATATTATAAATATACTATTTCTGCTTTCTCATTACCGCTTTCCCTCTATTCTCTTTCTACCACTCCAATCTTGCTATTCTTCCAATAAGCCTGATAGAGACATCCACCATTCCTTCTAACTAGAACATTTTCTTCCCAAACAATGCATTGCCTGTTCCCTCTTCTACTTCTTTCCTTCCTTTTTTTCTATCTTATGTGTCAGGATTTCATATAGTCCAGGTTGGCTTCCAACCTGCCTCTCCCTCCCAAGTGCTGGGATGACAGGCACGGGTCACCATGTTCAATTTATGTGGCACTGGCTTCAGGCATGCTAGAGAAGTATTCTACCAACTGAGCTACATCCCCAAACGCTCCCGCTTTTTGAGACAGGGTCTTGCTATAAAGCCCTGGCTGACACTGAACTCACTTGGTAGACCAGGCTGGCCTCAAACTTGTGACAATCCTTCTACCTCTACCTCCTGAGTACTGGGATTCAGACAGGTGCCATCACACCTAGCTTATTTTCTTTTTTAGCCAGGGTCTTACTTACTATTGTAACTATTGGTCCTCATTCCTCGGTGTGTATGTATGTACCACCAGTACAGGTAACACAGCAAAACCACTGCTTCAAAATGAGAATGTTCCAACTTGTTCATCTATATTATTTCCTTCTGGTTTGTTCCATTCCTAAGAGGTAGAGAGCCAGAGCTGACTAAAATGCACCATTTAAGAAGACAACAGAACTAAACTTCGATATTAAAAAACAATTTCAATCCCCCCCTTGCCAAAAGAAATTAATAAAGAAGGCAAAAGACTGAGTCATGCTCTTATTGAGGGACACTCGCCTCTGGCGACTGTCTCCAATCTTGTGGTGTAGCTTAAGGTAGCTGTGACCAAAAAAAAAGTCTTTAGCAGAATAGCCTTTAAATGACAAAAGAAGTACCAGCTAATAAGTTCCCACTTATGGGTCCTGAAAATGCAAATATATACTTCTGGATAAGGGGAGAGGGGGAGGATTGAGCGTTGGCATGCTTGGTCCAGACTTACGGTTGTCCCTCTCTCTCAGGATATGCCTGTTGATGTCTCCTATATCTTTGAGAATTCAGAACTACTTCAAAGGTAATTAAAATTTGGAGACCTGTTCTAAACGGGTGAGGTAAAGGCTGTCACATTCTAGGAATCCCACAGGCCCACACCCACAGATAATTCATGCAGAGCTCACCTCATCTTTGACCACTTTCCCTACAGGACTGGCTGAAAGGATGATTCTGGCAGCAGTCTAGAAAACTGTTTTTCTTAGTGTTTTTTTTTCAGTAATTAGAAACTTATGAATTAGTTGATAGAACAGGGTAATGCAAAGTGAGTCATATCTGTTATTTCTACAGAAACATCAAAGCTTGAAAGTGTGTGTGTGTGAGTGCATGTGTGTGCGTGTGTTTTCTGGGTATCAAGCCCAGAACCTTGCATACATGAGGCAGGTAACCTACCACTGAGCTACGGCCCTAGCCCTCTTCAGGAAAACTTAACAATTATACTGAATTTACTATGGGTAAACGCCCCTTTTAGGCATTATAATGTATGTCTATAACCTCAGCACTTGAGAGGCTGAGGCAGGAGGACTGCTGTAAGTTTCAGGCTTGACTGGACTATAGAGTAAAACTATGTTTCAGGACTTCCGCTCCCAATAAAGAACCACATGAAACTCACAATGAATTTGCTCAAGTGTAGCAACCCATGTTACTTCATGGCAGCCCTCCAAAAGACTTTATACCTATGCTTAAAGAACAGTAAGGAATCCAGTAGAAACCAGTCAGAACCCTGTTCACTGGGAATGTAAGGAGGGAATTCCTGTCTCAATGTTTTGTTTGATTATAAAAGCTTTGTGTATGCATGTTTTTCCCCTTCCTCTATAGACCAGGAAAGATCCGATTTCGAGAACAATGGCTGAGAGACATTACTGAGACCAAACATATTTTGTTGGAGTCTATTCCTTTCAAAGTTGTCTGATTCTTGTGTTATGTCTGAGGACTCTTAATGATACATTAAAATATGAAACAGAACATCAAACCACATAACATTTATTGAATAATAAACTTGTGGTACACAACCCATCTGCATTTTTGCTTTTATTCGTTATCCATTCTGTAATAAGTTGTTTTCTGTTTTTGAAAAGGTTTTTGTCAACACTATATCATGATTTTGGAGTCTGGCAAGCACAGAGTTGCATTTCCAACAATTCTCAAGTTCACCCATTGGCCCTTAGCTGTTTGGTCCTTCTCTGTGCCTGCCTCCAGGCTTGATACACATTTTTATGGGTATGCTGGGTAACAAAACGGCAACACTTCTGAGCTCATACTACACAGTATGAAGGGTTTGCCTACTCACAGACCTCTTCTACTGTAAGGTGACCCTCACTGCCAAATTCTGAAACTGAATGTTTTGGCTTCTAGAACACATCACATGCTTATTAGTACAATGAACTAGGGAGGGGTTAGCACCCTTATTCCTTTCTGGTCTTGTTTCTACCTTCACACTGGGTCATCATGTATTCCTACCTTCCCTATGAGACTCCTAAGCTTGGTCACACAATTTTAAAATGTCCACGACAAATTTACACTATACTTTGAGTGACAAAGACATACAAGGAACACAGAATACTTGTAACAAACAAGACACATGGTAGGACTGAGCAAGTCTTCTATTTTTTTACTATTATCTTTGTACAACAATTTAAAAAGGAGAGAAAACCCTATGAACAACAGGTGAAGAAGTAAGAAACTAAGTAAGTCTCTTTAGAGAACAAAATGAAGTATTTAAATTTCAATCATTCTACATATATTTTAAATGGGCCTAAAGAACTTGAACAATACAGCTAGAACCCTAGCCACCATCTTGTTCACTGGGAATGTAGCAAAAAGAAGTCCTAACTCAATGTTTGTTCAATTACAAATGTGTGTGTGCACGTGTGTGTGTGTGCATGCATGCGTGTGTGTGCATATGTGTGTAAACCAGGAAGATTTGCCTTTGCAAACAGTGGCTGGCTTAGAGCTCAGGTGATAAAACACAGTTTGAAGCAATAACTCAAGCTAAAAATAAAATACTTTTAGCCTTCCACTTTTTTAAAGGATCTGCTATTAAAGCTGGTCTTTGCAGATCTTATCCAAATGAACTGACTCAAGGAATGGTAGGTTTTGAAATAAATTCCTATCTTTTCTTTCATTGACTGTGACTACTCTATACAAGAGAAGAATCGAAATAAAACCCATAATACTTATACACCATAAAATTGTTGCATTTAAACTACATTACCTAAGAAAAATGAAAACATATTCATCCAGTCGCTAGGAGCCAGTTAACAAAAACTAATGCCCCTCCAGAATAAAGTTTAAAGTAGGGATTATAAACTTTACATTGTATGACATGAGGAGGTGTAGGAAACAGTAAGACTTGAAACTTTGGAAGCTAGTTTCCATGAAGTTTTAGGAAACTGCAGACTTACTAGACTGAGAAGAACAGATACAGTGAAATCATTTCAAGTTCAAAGATCACAGATGTTACTACATGCTAACTGCTAGCCAGTTCAGCAGCTGTGGGCTAAAAACACATTTTCCAAGAACATATATTCAACTTTTCGAGCAGTGATAAAGCAAGGAGGGTTTCTACAAAGTTAGGGATTAAAGACATTGATTGATATAAAAAAGCTGAAGAGTTTAACAATGTTTAAAATCAAAGCTGATAGCCAGGTGCAGTGGCACACACCTCTAATTCTAGCACCAGGAAAGCAGAGGCAGGCGGAATTCTAGGAATTCCAGGCTATCCAGGGCTACACAGTGAGACTCTGTCTCAAAAAAAAAAAAATCTGAGTACATAAAGAACACAAATGAAAACATTTAATAGTTTACTTTCATTATCATGAAACAGCTAATTAAAATACTGACATTATATTTTCCCTCATTAGCACTCCTGATGTTCATTCCTTTAGATATTATCCTATCATTAAATATCAGCTTAGCTAGAAATAGTATTTTTATACCGGCACAACAATAGACTTCCCAAGACTGCATTTGAAATTTTTTCTTTTTGCACTGCTGGGGATGTAGCTCAGGATCGCATGCATGATAACCACATTTTCTAACTCTGAGCTACACCCTGGCAGCTGAAAGAACTATCTTAAGTAATTCATTAACAACTTAAAACATCTAATGCTCACATTTTCTATTCCACACATCTGTGAGTTAGCCTTTTGGTTTGCTTGCTTTTAGAGCAGAGGTAGACTTAGCCCAAAATACATTTCTAGGGCAGACTGTAGAAACAGTCAGTTTTCAAATTCCACAATTGCTTTTTACAGCAACACTGTCATTCATTTTGTTAACAGCCCATTTGTGACACATTCAAGATAGAGATATGCCATTTCCAAGTTCTGCTGGGGCAGGGGCAGACACTGTATGGAGCTAAAAATATTCACACCAAATCACAACGTAAGATTTAAACTTCTGCTGCCGCTGCCACTTTCTCTCTGTGACACCTTTCTAACATTGCATGATTTCACTCAAAATTTGGACTTTCAAACCAGAAAGTTAGGGTCAACCTTAAAAAGCCCAAAATAACTTACTAAATGTATCAACAAACATCTTTTATTGAAGGACTGAAGGATTCAGAAGGCACGGAAGCACTGAAAAACCATTCCAGAGCGCAGTAGCCTTTTTGGCTGGGCATAGTGGCATACATCTGGAATCTCAACACTTGGAAGGTAGAGGCAGGAGACCAAGAGCTCAGAGTCATCCTTGGCCACAAAGCCCGAGGCCAACCTGAACTGCTTGAAACCACACATCAAAAAGTAACCCCCAAAACAAACAAAACAATAACCTTTTTATGCCTAGAACCCACAATTTCCTTTGTGATGTTAGAAATGTCCACTTGTACAGTGGGAAAGTCCTCACTTGTCATCCTTCCCTTTGGTCTTCCTGTACACCATCTCCCGAAAGCTGGCCAGAATCTTGTTCTCCCGCTTCCGTCTTTCTTCCTGGTTAAAGGATGCAAGGGCTCTCTTCTCGTCTGCACTATAGATCTGGTTCTCTTTCCGCAGTCGCACGGCCTCCATTCGACGATGCCTAAAGACAATTTTAGTTTTTAATTAATTTGATGTGGGAGTGCCATATATCAATCTGTTGATTTCATTGGTTAAGCAATAAAGAAACTGCTTGGCCCTCATAGGTTTAAACATAGGTGGGAGGAGTAAACAGAACAGAATGCTGGGAGGAAGAGGAAGTGAGCTCAGACTTGACAGCTCTGCTCTCTGGAGCAGAGATGCCATGCTCCCTGCTCCCGGGCAGACGCAATGAAGCTCCGACCCAGGATGGACGTAGGCTAGAATCTCCCTGGTAAGCCACCTTATGGGCTACACAGATTATAAGAAATGGGCTAGTCCAGGTGCGAGAGTTAGCCTAGAAGAGGCTAGATAGAAATGGGCCAAGCAGTGTTTAAATGAATACAGTTTGTGTGTTGTTATTTGGGGCATAAGCTAGCCAGGCGGCCGGGGTGCTGGGGACACAGCCCCGCCGCTCATATTACAACATTAATTTCTTACTAATAATTCTTATACTATATCCTCATTAATCCGTTCTTAATATAGAATCTTCTATTTAAAAGGTGACAATAGAACCTGGAGATAGGTCATCAAATGATTATACATTTTATCTATCGATGGTCCCTTTTCCTTTAACTTATATCTAGTAGTTATGATCACCAATGTTTGTCAGCATAGTGGATATTATCATTAATTTCAGATACTAAAGACAATTCTTTTTTGCTTATTTCTAATAAACTGACATGGGAAACTTATTAAATGTTTTAGATTATGTGTATTTTTTGTTTTTGGGTTTTGGTGTGTTTTTTAAAAACAGTTTCATTAAATAGCTCTGGCTAATACAGCTGACCTCAAATTCACACAGATCCACCTGCCTCTGCCTCTCCAGCACTGTAATATAAGGAACGTGCCACCATGCCCAGCCAGTAATAGTAGGTTTTGTCTTTGTGAAGTCCATAACAGGGCAGATGAAAGATTTCTCTTAGTTAACCAAGTGTCACATCAATGTTCAACTTCACTGATACAAAGAAGAGAATGAAGTGAAAATCATTCAGTTATAACTGACGAGGAATCCTGCGGATAGTTTAATATCCTTAGAATCCAGAAGGGTCATAAAGAAAACAGGATGCAGTCTGAGAGTTAGATCAGTAAAGTATAGAAGCAGAGGAAAACTATAATGTTGGATTCAAAGGATCTGTTATTTAGAGAGAAAAATTAATGACCTCTTTTGTGCATATGTACCCAAGCCTACATAATTATTTCAAGAAACTTCTCTCAGAAAAACCAAGAAAGACTGGGTAACAAGAGGAATCATTTCAGGTTCGTGTAATGGTATCTAGGGATAAGATGGGAGAGTTGAGGAAATGGGAATATATTTAAGTTGTTTAGTGCAGTTAAATGGAACAGAAAGATGCTATAATGAACACCTACATGCGTGTCTCTAGTCCATGGGCAGGATTTTCTCTTGGGTACCCTAGTATAGTGCTGCTTGGTTATAATGTACATGAGAATCCAACTTTCCAAGATAATGTCACATTGTTAATGGATATGCTACCACCAGTGTTTAAGAGGTCTTGTGGCACCACATTCTCTCAATATCTGCCACTGTCAAAACTTTGAATCTCTTCCTATTAAGTGGGTACAAAACAGTATTTCACCAAGGTCTTGATTTCCATTTCCAATAATCATGAACATCATTTAGTTTATATATAGGATACATGTATTCTTTTGATTGACCTTCTGTCATTTCCTGTATTTCTTTATAGGTGTTCATTTAAATATTCTCATTATCAGCATTTTATCAATTGTGTGTATTGCAAGAATCTTACCTGAGCTTGGAATTTTCACATTTTAATGTCTTTTGATGGACACAAGTTCTTACTTTTAGCCTAGGCAAACTTCTAGGTAAGCACATGTTTTGTTTTGTTTATAAAATACATTTTTATCTAAGAGGCACCCTCTCTAAAAGTATGTTATCTAGTGGCTACTTTTTATATATAGTGACTCAGTGTTCTATGTTCTATATAGATGACATTTTTCCTATTCCATTTCCTGAATACTTCTTTCTGCACAGATCTGGCATGCTCTCTCATACACACAAATTCCACACATGTAAAACTGTCCTTGGGCTCTGCATTTTATCCCACTGAATAATTAGGTTATTCCCTAAGCTTCCTAAGGCCTGCAAGCTCCTTCTTTTTTTTTTTTTTTGGTTTTTCGAGACAGAGTTTCTCTGTAGCTTTGGTGCCTGTCCCGGAACTAGCTCTTGTAGACCAGGCTGGCCTCGAACTCCCAGAGATCCGCCTGCCTCTACCTCCCGAGTGCTGGGATTAAAGGCGTGGGCCACCACCACCCGGCAAGCTCCTTAATTCTCATCTCTTGTAGGCCACATCTTATTTGCCTACTCTTCTTTAGAAGTAACATGGCTAATCTTGGCCTTTCAAACTAACAAATACATTTTAGAACATTTAGAGCATTTAGAACAACTTTATTAAGTTTCATAAACTGCTGTGATTTTGTTTCAAATTTTATTGAATCTACAGATAAATTTGAGAAAACTAATTTTACAATATTGCTATTCTATCTTTGAACATGGTCTGTCTCCATAATTCTTCTTTAGTGTTTCTTTTTTATTATTCATCCATTCATTGGTTTTTAAGGACAAGGTTTCTCCTTGTAGCCCTGGCTGTCCTAGAACTCTCTGTAGATCAGGCTGACCTCAAACACAGAGACCTGCCTGCCTCTGCCAGAGAGCTAGAACTAAAGATCTGTACCACCACACCCAGCTAAACTTTTTTTTAAATGTGTATGAATGTTTTGTATATTTGAATGTATAACTATCTATACAGCACATATGTGAAGTACCTGCAGAGGCCAGAAGAGGACTTCAGATCCCCTGGGACTGGAGTTAAAGCTGGTTGTGAGCTGTCATATAGATGCTGGGAATTGAACCTGGGTTCTCTAAAAGAGTAGCCAGTGCTATTAACCACTAAGCAATGTCTACATTCTCTTAAGGGTTCTTTATGTTTTATAGTTTTTCCTGTGGGGGTCTGGGGATCCTTTTGTTAAGATTTAGTGCTAAATTATTCATATTCTGATACTATATAATATACTAAACTATAAATGTTTAATTATATTTCCTTATATATTATGCAGTTATACATTATTGGTTATATTGATTATATATTTAATAGTATTTTCTAGTTTCCTGTTGCTGAGATATAAAAACACAATTGGTTCTGTAATAACTTTATATACAACCATTTGTTAACTCCCTGAAGAGTCTTTGGGACCTTTTATGTAAATAATCATCTCAATCAAAAAAAAATGGCTATGTTGAACCCTCCTTACTGAGCCTTACATTTGTAATGGATTGTCCTTATCATACTGTCATCCTCCAAAGTGATGCTGGTTTGCAGAAATCTAAGATTCTGGGGTACTTTAGAAAGAAGGGTCCACATATATTTGTCTCTGGTATCAATTCAAAATAGCAGTTTTAGTAGGTAGCTTGTAATCTTAAAGAAGCCACAGTTCCACATGAGTTCAGTACTGCAGCCCTTCCTCTCCCTGATTAGTCAAGTATTTTCTGTTTCTTCCATAGTCTTATTTCCTCATGCCGAACCTCACATCCTTCATGATCCCTAACTGTTACTCACTTCCAGAAATTCTGGTCCTCTGAGACCTGGAGGCAAACTCAAAAACCAACAAAGTTTATCTCATGGATTCCCATATTCTTCTATGATAGATGGCTGAACTTAACTATATTTTCCAGGGGGAAAATTATACCAAAATATGAATACAAAATAAAACTGGAGGGCTGGGGAGATGGCTCAGAGGTAAAGAACTGGCTGCTTTTCCAGAGGACCTGAGTTCAATTCCCAGCAACCACAAGGTGGCTCACAACCACCTATAATGAAGTCTGGTGCCTTCTTCTAGCATGCAGACAGAACACTGTATACATAATTAAAGTCATTATTTAAAAAAAAGTGTATACCACCACTGCCTGGTAGACCAGTTGTTTAAAATAAAACTGGAAACTAGTCTTTAAATTTGGAGATATTGTAAAGTTTGAGGCTAAGTTTTATACATAGTTAAATCTTATTTAAGTATGTTTTTCCTAATGAAACCAGTATTTGTGTGTGTGTGTGTGTGTGTGTGTGTGCGTGTGTATGTGTGTGTGTGTGTGTCAGCATGTGTGTACGTGTATACTATTTTCCATTAGGAAATAGTCACTTAGTGAAAACATCACCAAAATATAATCCTATTAGTAATAGAAAAGGAGAAGGAAAAGAGTTAATTATGGAAACTGATTCAATGCAAAGAAAATACCTGCTACCACTCATTACGTAACCCGAACATTCAAATGATGCGATCTCTTCACTCGTCAAGCCAATTTCTCCTCTTCGTGGGATTCGCTTTCCAGCTTTCACGTATTCAGCCATAGCTGCACCCTCACCAGGTAACAGAGCGTGGCCATAGCTACAAGGTAATTCAGAATTCACAAAAGACTCATTAAACTATCTCCATAGAAAAGGAGTGCACACGTCATTTTCCCTCAGATAGTAGTGAGCATAACAGTACTGAGCAGCTGTGTGCCTGATGTGAGTTACTTCATTTTTATTAGAGAACATTATACTGTACTACTAACCTAGAAATGTATAAATAATCAGGAAGAACAAATGAACCAATGTTCACAAGTAAAAACTCACACCTTATAACTGTGGGTTAATTAATCAGGTATTACCAGTATTGTTTGTCCTCAGAGCATTCTCTCTAAAAATAAATAATATATCGCAAAATAACTTGTAACAAATAATAAAATAATGCCATACGGTAAAAATTATCTTTTGCCTTTGATTAAAAGTGATTTTTTTTAAGCAGTTCAGTGATGGTTTCTTGTATTTCCTATTAAACTTGAAGCTTGTGACACAAAAGTAATCTCTGCACTTACAAAATTTATATAGTTATAAAGATAACTATACTACACTATAAGGGAAACACAAATAATATACTGCATGGGCTGCAGAGGAGGCTCACAGTTAAGGTAGAGACATTTACCATCAAGTCTGCTGACCCAAGTTCAATCCCTGGTACCTATATGGTGGAGGAAGAGAACCGACCCCTAAAAGTTGTCCTCTGACTTCATGCTTTTCCCTCCCCCATAAAAAATGGGTAAACTGACAGAAACTTTAAAAGGCACTGAACACGAGAAACAAGCAATGCTGTAAGGACTAAAGAGGGTAGAAGCTTTGGGATTCTCCATATGCTCCTTCTATTGGAAGGGGACTTTGAAGGACAGTTAAAGAGCTTGTTTTTATTTTGGAGAAACCGGGTCTCCTGTAGCCCAGACTGACCTTGAGATCACAACGTAGCCTAGAATGTCCTTGAATTCCCAGATCTCCCTGCCTCGTCCTTCCAAATGCTGGGATCACAGGTATAAGCACCATACTGAGCTAAGAAAGTCCTTTAGAGACTGCAAATACACTGCTACTGGCTGAACGCACAGTTCAGGGTCAGCCTGCTAACCTGGCATGACCATACTCAGTACTGCAGAAAACAAAGCAAATAGCCTACAACAAAGAGAACCACCAAACCCCACAACTGTACGCTTCTACTTACTTCAAAGGCTTATCATCTTGGGAAGCAAGTGTTTTGGGAGCCTCTGGGCCAATGAGATCTGATGGTTCTTCTGCCTCTGCATGAAAAATATTAAGAAGCACATTCACAACTTGACTAATCAGTTACTGTTTCATGTATTGAGTTAGTCAACTGCAAGAACCTACTTGATCGATCCTTCCAAGGATTCTCTAGAAATTCTTCTTGGGACTCTTTGGAGCTTGAATCACTGGAGTCTTTTCTGTTCTTCTTAGACTTCTTTTTCTTAGATTTCTTCCTGCAAGGATTATAATACAAATTAAGTATTCTCATATTAAAAGGCATTCTCATGTTTTCTTTTCAATTCAGTTTTCTCAGTTAACCAAATAGTATTTTACTATCAACAAGAAATAACTAAAAGATCAACAAAATATACTTATCATGTAGAAAGTTAATAGAAATAAAATAACTTAAAAGTTAACTCTCAGGCCGGAGGTGATAGCTTATGTCTGTAACTGATGCAAAAAAAAAAATCTTTTTGTACACTGTAAAGAAGTGTCACTTTGATTGGTTTAATAAAAAGCTAAATGGCCAATAGCTAGGCAGGATTTTCAGGACAGAGAATACTGGGGAGAAGGTTGAGTCTCCAGTCAGACGTAAAGGAAGCAAAACCTGCAGGAAGAGAGGTAAAAGCCACGAGCCACATGGTACCACACAGATGTTAATTTAAGTTATAAAAAAAGCCTAAGCTATCAGCCAAGCTTTCATAATTAATAAAATGTCTCTGTGGTGTGATTTGGGAGATGGTTGGTGGGACAAAAAAAGACTAACTACATGTATTCCTAGCACTTGGGAGCTAGAGGCAGGAAAATCAGGAGTTCAAACACATCCTATGATATCTAGTGAGCCTGAGGCCAGCCTGGGGTTTATAGACCCTTGTGTAAAAATAAAAGAAAAGAAAATAAACATCAGAGATTAAAGAGAGGGTTCAGCAGTTACAAATGCTTGCTGCTCTTTCAGAGAACTAGAGTTCATATCCCAGCACATCAGGTAGTTCCAGGGGACCTCTATATACATGACACATACATATATACACTTAAATGAAAATAAATCTTTAAAAAAAACATAAAACAATCCCCAAAACAAAAAAAATCCCACAAAAACAAAACAAAATGCAAAAAAAAATAACCGCCACAAAACAAAAATGAGTTCTCATCAATGTAAGCGTTAATAAAAGTTTTCAGTATAATGGGTTAAAATATAGCAAATATGTTTAAATAGCAGCATTCAAAGTAATCTCCCACTGCTTTGCAATCTCAGTGATATACTGACTCTTGACAAAGACCATTAGTGTTTGCTAATATGTCAAAAAGAGACAAGACATCTGTTGCCTACTGATGGTGTTACATAGCACCACCTAGAAAGTATTCCTGGCCGAAGTTCCAATTTGAACCTTGCCCACCTCAAGATACCTTCTCTCTCCAGGAAATAGAGAAGACAGAAAAACATGCTAATTTACTCTGAATAACCAATTTGATTAGGGACATTAATTGTATTCTGATTTGAATAAACTACAGAAAACTACAGGGAATTGAGTATTAAATTTTTTGTTTTCTCAAGACAGGGTTTCTCTGAATAGGACTGGCTGTCCTGGAATTCACTCTGTAGACCAGGCTAGCCTGGAACTCACAAAGATCAGCCTACATCTGCCTCCTGAGTGCTGGGATTAAAGGTGTGAGCTACCACTCCCCAATGACTGTTAACATTTTAAGCACAACAGAAATTACTATCTTTACTTTTCTTTAAACGAATACCTTTTAGAGAAAGGTACTAAATTATCAAATTATTTATGGAGGGAATGATAGCTCTCATTAGTACCAAAATGATTGGAGGGTGGTAGAGATTACCCATGAGAGGGTAATAGGTCAGACTGAGTGTGTGTGTGTGTGTAACCATTATACTATTTTACATAATTTTATCTACATTTTAAACTTTTTCATTAAAAAGAAAAGAAAAACTGACGTCCTCCGTTTTCTCTTTTTTTCTTTTTTCTTAGCTTTCTTTGCTCTTCTTTTTGTATCTTCATCTGAAAATTAAAGCACATTATTATTAAAAAGAATTTAAAGTTCAAAATCCCAATATCTTAACAGGTAAATATTCTATTGTAAATATTCATAGTTGTTACAGAGAAATTTATTCATTCTAACATTTATTGAAACTTGCCAGGAACTATACCAGGGGCAGGAATCAAAGAAATTAAAGCCATGGACCAGCAAGATGGCTCAATGGGTAAAATGCTTACTATCAAAACTGACTTGAATTTGAGCCCCAGAACTATGTGGTGGAAGGAGAGACTTGATTCCTATAAGTTGTTCTCTGATCTCCACACAACTTATAGGCATGTATGAATGCATAGCACAAACAAACAATAAATAAATAAATGTAAAATATTAAACCCACTAAGTATTAATAATATAGGGAATCACTATTAATTTACTCATTGAGTTAATAGCATTGATTAAGTAGGAAAATGTCCTATTTCAAAGATATATATATAGCCGGGTGATGGTGGCGCATGCCTTTAATCCCAGCACTCGGGAGGCAGAGGCAGGCGGATCTCTGTGAGTTCGAGACCAGCCTGGTCTACAGAGCTAGCTCCAAAGCCACAGAGAAACCCTGTCTCGAAAAACCAAAAAAAAAAAAATATTTAGTTAAGGAGAATGGCAACTTACTCTGAAGAGCTCAGCAACTTCCCCTATCCCCATATTTTATGCAACTATATCAAAATGCTAACAAAACTAATAATAAAGATGATTATTACCTTATTCCCTTTACTTCCCGAGAATTGTCAAAGTTTCATAGCAAGAAAAACAAAAGCTAAAAGGAACAACGCTGTGTATGTAGCAGAGGAAGAGAATGCTTTCCAGAATCTCAGTGGAATGGAGGAGAGATGGTAATGAAACAAGCAGAATCTGGGCTGACAGAGGAAAACATGGAGGAGAACAAACTCTAACTGGTCTTAACAATAAAAACCTAGATATTAGGGGGTGAAAGCTGAGAGATCAGAGAAGCAGAGTGGCCAATCACTAGAGAGTTCTTACTTCTACCAATGCTCAGATTGAAGGGCCGACCCTATCTCTACAAATCCTCAGACTGCTGCGTCTCTATGAAACTTCAAAATGCATCTGTCTCAGCCGGGCGATGGTGG
>NW_004949140.1:95690-104982 GCF_000317375.1 Microtus ochrogaster
CAAAAAACAAAATGCATCTGTCTCTACGAATTCTGAATCCCTCTGACCCTCCGACTGCATCCTCCCACCGCATCTCAGACTGCATCCTCAGACTGCATTTCTGACTGAACCGTCAGACTGCATCTCAGATTGCATCCTCAGACTGCATCTCTGACTGAACCCTCAGACTGTACCTCATATTGCATCCTCAGACTGCATCTCAGATTGCATCCTCATATTGCATCCTCAGACTGCATCTCAGATTGCATCCTCAGACTGCATCTCACACTGCATCCTCAGACTGCATTTCCGACTGCATCCTCAGACTGCACCCCCGACTGCATCCTCAGACTGTATCTCTGACTGCATCTCTGACTGCACCCACAGACTACATCTCATACTGAATCCTCAGACTGAGCTCCTGTCTCCTCCCACCTTATATTCCTCTCTGCCAATCCTTATAACTCCTGTCTCCTCCTCCTTAGTGCTGCAATTAAAGGCCTGTGATCACAAGTGCTGGGATCACCTTTGTGTGGCTATGTTTCTTGTTTAAGACAGATTCAATCTCGTGTAGCCCAGGAAGGCCTTGAACTCACAGAGATCTGTCTGCCTCTGTCTCCCGAGTGTTGGGATTAAAGGTGTGCGCCACCACTGCCTGGCCTCTATGGCTAACTAGTGGCTTAGCTCTGCACTCTGATTGATCTTTAGTTAAGCTTTAGTTGTTAGATGACAAACAAAATATCACTACAACTTAGGGTGCATGGGGATACAGAGGAATCTTAAAAGCAGCCAGAAATGCACTGGCAAGATGACTCAATTGATAAGATTGCTTATTGCTGGGCTTGAGGACCTGAGTTCAACCCACAGGACCCACATGATGGAAGGAGAGAAATTTCAACTCCTCAAAGTTACTCTCTAACTTCTACACATATCCTGTGGTATGCATGTCCACATACACACATATGAACAAAATAAATGAAGAAAAATGTAATAAAAACCATGGCTGATCTGGGACAATAATTAAGGAATGGTTGACCTGGAAGTGGTGACTAGTTGTTTTTGAAATCTGTGTATCAAAAACCTACTGCATGTCCACTGCTGCTCAGAGTAAGCCAAGGCGAAGCCGGGAGTGACTAGCTCAGAAGGCAGAGGCCTGCTGTACCAAGTGACACATACTTAAGTGCAGAAATATAATCAGAAAACTAACATGGCTAGAATTACAGCTATAATTCAACAAATTTTTTTAAATATTTATTTGTTTATTATGTATATTCTGTCTGTGTGTATGCCTGCAGGCCAGAAGAGGGCACCAGACCTCATTACAGATGGTTGTGAGCCACCATGTGGTTGCTGGGAATTGAACTCAGGACCTTTGGAAGAGCAGGCAATGCTCTTAACCTCTGAGCCATCTCTCCAGCCCCAATTCAACAAAATTTTAAAAAGCTAAGGGGCTAGAGTGATGGCTTAGTAGTTAAGAGCCCTGGCAGCTCTTCCAGAGGACTGGGTTTGATTCCCAGCACTCACATGGTGGTCATAACTGTGACTCCAGTTCCGGGGGATCTGACAGCGGAGGAAATACACATGGTGCATAGACACGCTTTCAGACAAAACACTCCTACACATAACATTTTGAACAATGAGAATGCAGTCCAGGGTTTGCAGAATGACACAGCTTTCTTACCACTGGAGTCTGTTTCGGATTCAGAGTCACTGTCACTATCTTCAGAATATTTCTTATGTTTTCTTTTAGATGACTTTTTCTTTCTCTTTTTCTTGGATCTTTCTTTTGAATGACTGGATTTCCTTTTCTTCTTTTCATCTGTTGTAAGTACAAATAAAAAATTAACTTCTATAGAAGTATTTCCAAACATCTTACTATATTGGAAATGATGAAAAGAAACAGC
Organism: Microtus ochrogaster; assembly: GCF_000317375.1. Lineage (NCBI taxonomy): Eukaryota > Metazoa > Chordata > Mammalia > Rodentia > Cricetidae > Microtus > Microtus ochrogaster. The sequence goes on from NW_004949140.1 coordinate 97,574, forward strand.
TGTTTGGTAGCCTGGGTAAAAGCAAGGTCCAATGTGCAATTATTTATAAACATACTTTTGAAATTTATGAATTAATTACTTATTTTACAAAATTACCTTCTGAACTAGATGCTGAAGTAGTGCTTTTCTTTGGCTCTTCATCCTCTACTGGTGTATGTTCATCAGAGCTGAATTACAGAAAACGGTTGTAAGAAATATGTTCCATAGGGCATTAAAATAAGCACTTACAGTTTTTCAGCAACAGCGCTCATTGCCTAGGAACCTTTAAAGCATTTAAAATTATTCTTATTAATTATGTTGCTTTTATCTTACTTGTGTGGGCATTCTGCCGACACATATGACTGTGCCTGGTGCCCACAGGGGCCAGAGAGAGCATCGGGTCCTCTAGAATTGGCTGTACAGAATAATTACTATATGGGTCTTGTGGCTCAAACTCAGGCTTGATAGCCAGTGCTCTTAACCACTGAACCACCTCTCTAGCGCCCAAAGACAAACCATTTTTGTAAGAGTATATTCAAGAGTCTACCATCTCCTTAATAATAAAATAACTTATATTTATATAATGCTTCAGAGTTTACACAGTACTGTTAAAAAAGCAGTGTGTAGCTGGCCTTTAATCCCAGCACTCAGGAAGCAAAAGGAGGCAGATCTCCATGAGTTCAAGGCCAGCCTGGTCTACAGAGCCAGTTCCAGGCCACACCAACTCCAGTGTCGTCTGTGTGACATGACATATGTCATTATGCAGGATGGGAGCTACATGTCCTATGGGACTAGGCTCCCTGAAGGTCAATGGCAGATGGCCCAGTATTAGCCACTGCTGAGGCATAGATGTGTTTCTCGATTAGCTGGCTATGCGGGATATGGGCTTTGCACAATCTCTTTTATAATAATGATATTCCTTTTTTTCTTTTTTTTAAATATTTTTTTATTTATTATGTATACAATATTCTGTCTACATGTGTGCCTGCGGGCCAGAAGAGGGCACCAGACCTCATTACAGATGGTTGTGAGCCACCATGTGGTCGCTGGGAATTGAACTCAGGACCTTTGGAAGAGCAGGCAATGCTCTCAACCAATGAGCCATCTCTCTAGCCCCCAATAATGATATTCTATGTATCTACAAGACAAGGATTGTCTCTTCAGGAACAGCTCTGGGATAGGGAAGCACAGTATGGGAATGTATAAGACTACATACACAGGATGTATGATGAGCAAGAGAATATATAGGGTATGGACAAAGAGGGTTATATTATACTCTGAACTTCATGGATAGGCTTGCTAGATCCCAACCCCCATGGTGTCTGCTGCATAAGGTACTAAAAAGTATGTTTCAGTAGGTGCAGAGAACTGATTAGGTATATGTGGTCACTAGATGAAATAAAGGATTAGGAAGAGGAAGGGCCATGATAGCGATAATGAGACAGATGAAACCACTAACCTGAGGTTTACATTCCCAAGGACAAGATTTCCTATTCTAAGAATGCTTTATGTCTAACACCTGTTCCTGATAATATACTTTTCTTAAATATCGCTGATGTGACTAAAAGAAGCTTTCATACTGTGCCAAACAACGACACATGACCTTCTGATTTGTTCTTTGTTTGAATACTATATAATGAAAACATGAATTTAGTAAAATTGCAGCAGATTCCAACCACTCTCTTGTGTGTTGTGTCTGTCTGTCATTCACCAAACTTGCACCTTCCTGATTACTAAGACCTGCTTCTCCCACAGTCTGAGTGGCTCCCCACTCAGTCCGTGGCAGGTTCCAAAGCTACACAGAGAAACCCTATCTAAAAAAAAAAGCAATGTGTAAGATTTATATTTTCAGAAGAAATTCACAAGATAAAAGTTGAGAAATAGAAACATAAGGAAAGATCAAGAAAAGGCAAACATGAAAGTTGATGAAAGAGTTCATGATTTTATTATTGACTGTAGGAATCAAACCTAGGTCTCACTGATGCTAGGCATTTGCTCTATAACCAGGAGATAGCCTAGCTTCAGAACTTTATTCTAAGTAGGTAAAGGATATACACTGGAACAACTCCCATCTCCCCAGACCTTAATAGATTACAGAATTAGCAAAATAAATTCTGAAAGTAAGCTTTTTGTTTGGGGGTTTGAAAACATTTTTCACATTTAGCTTGTTTAGTACGTGTGTGAGTGGGTGTAGGTGTGCGCGAGTGCACGCACGCACGTATGTGTACACTACTGTGGAGGTCTGAGAACAATTTTCAGGATTTGGTTATCTCCTTCTACCCATGTGGGTCCCATGGATCTGATTAAGTTGTCGGAATTGGCAGCAAGCACCTTTACCTGCTGAAACATATGGCTGGCCTGTACAGTTGGCTTTTGAGACAGCGTCTCTAGCTCATGCTGGGGTTTAACTCTGTAGCTAAGGATAGCCTTTCACTTTAGCACCCCCACCCCCTGCCTCTACCTCTTCAATCCTGAGACTATAAATCATGTACCACCATGCCTGGTGTATTTGCTGCTAGAAATTAAACCCAGGGTCTTAGGCATTCTAGACAAGCACTCTACCAGCTGTTATCTGCACAGCAAGTAGAGTGTGCACTGCTCTTGAACAGCAGCTGAGCTTGACTCCCAGTACCCATGCTGGGTGGCTCAAAATCACCTAAAACTCGAGTTCAAAGAAATCTGATATCCCTGGCCTCTGGGGGCACTAGCGCCTAGCTGTGCATACCCATGGAAACCCACACAATACATATAATTAAAAATAATAAAAATAGCAAGACATGGTGATACACACCTTTAATCCCAGCACTTAGAAGGCAGATGCAGGTGGATTTCTGTGAGTTTGAATCCAGTCTGGTCTACACAGTGAGTTTCAGGACAGCTGGGGGCCACATAGTGAGACCTTGTTAAAACTAGTAAATAAATATAAACAAAAATTTTAATTCTTTGGGACAGGCTCTAAAAAATTAAAATGCTTTGATGGTACCCAAGGAAAGTTAAAATATTGTGTCATCCTTAAAGTTTGGAAGATCACATGATATAACTTGGATATTACTTATCAAAATATTTTTAGGGTCTCTTTTAATCCTCACTCAATGAGTTCAGGTATCTGTAAGAACAAGTTTCAGATAATATCGCTTTATCATCCTGACACAAATTATAGGTTTCTTGTTAAGCACACTGTCTCAAAAAAAAAAATCCAAGAGTGGAGCTGAGTAGGGTAGCTCACGCCCTTAATCCCCACAGCTGGATCAGAGTTCAAGGCCAGCCTGCTCTACAGAGTCAGTTCCAAGACAGTCAGGGCTACACAGAGAAACCTCTCACAAAACCAAAAATATAAATAAATAAAAAGGCCGGGTGGTGGTAGCACACACCTTTAATCCCAGCACTCGGGAGGCAGAGGCAGGCAGATCTCTGTGAGTTCGAGACCAGCCTGGTCTACAAGAGCTAGTTCCAGGACAGGAACCAAAACCACAGAGAAACCCTGTCTCGAAAAACCAAAAAAAAAAAAAAAAAAAAAAAAAAAATGGGACCTTACAAGATTAAAACCTCTTACACAGCAAAAAAAAAAAAAAAAAATTGAGTGAAGAAACAGCTTACAGAATGGGAGAAAATCTTACATCTGGCAGAGGAGGATAACAAGAATATGAGGAACCAAAAACATTAAACAAGAAACCAACACAATAAAAGCACTCAGCCAGGTGGTGGGGGCACACCCCTTTAGTCCCAGCACTTGGGAGACAGAGGAAGGCTGATCTCTGTGAGTTCAAGGCCAGCCTGGTCTACAGAGTAAGTAAGTTCCAGGACATCTGGGTCTACACAGAAAAACCTTGTCTCAAATAAACAAACAAATAAAAAATAAATAAAAACAGACTAATGAAATGAACAGATGGTTCTCAAAAGACAAAATACAAATGGTCAATAAACAGATACACAAAAATTCAACGTCATTATCCATCAGTGAAATGTGGATGAAAACTACACTGAGAGTCCACCTTACCCCAGCCATTAAGAAAACAACTAAGAACCTGGCAATGGTGGCGCACACCTTTAATCCCAGCACTCGAGAGGCAGAGGCAGGCGGATCTCTGTGAGTTCGAGACCAACCTGGTCTGTAGAGCCAGTTCCAGGACAGGCTCCAAAGCTACACAGAGAAACCCTGTCTTAAAAAAAAAAACAAAGAAAGAGAGAGAGAGAGAGAGAAAGAAAACAACTCAGTACAAATGCTGTTGAGGATGTAGACAACAGGGAGCCTTTATATACAATCAGTTGGAAAATAGACTGATCCAGCGTCTGTGGAAAGCAGCATGGAGATTTCTCAAACAACAACAACAACAACAACAAAAAATAGATCCTCCACAGAATCTAGCTCTACCACTCCTGGGCATCTGCCTGATCTGCCTGATCTGCCCGAAGGACTAGAGTCATCACATCACAGAGACACACACACACACACACAATGTAAACTGCAGACTATTCACAGCAGCTCGGCCATGGGATAAACCTACAGACGTAGTGTATGTGCACAGTGGAAACATTTCCAGTCAAAAAGAATGGAGTTCCACCATGTACAGGAAAACAGGTGCAAAAGTCTATCATCCTGTTGAGCAAATGAGGCCAATCCCAGAAATACAAATTTCATGTTTTATCTGATTTGTGGTTCCCAGATTCCATATAGTCCCATAAGATCATGTATGTATGTATAAAATGAAAGAAGAAATGAAAGTGTTTAGGAGAACAAAAGGAAGCAAGGGGTGGGAATATGGCAACGGACAATGTTGTATCTGTCTGAACTTTTTTTAATTCAGGGGTCAGAGAGGTAGCTCAGTTGATCAAATGTTTGTCACATAAGCACAAGGACCTGAGTTCAGATTCCCAGCACCCACAGAAAAATGATGGGTGGGGTGGCATTCACCTGTAACTCTAACACTCAGAGGCAGAGACAGCAAGATTCCTAGGGCTTATTGGTCAACCAATCATTGCTCACTGAATCAGCACCAGGTTCATTGAAAAACTCTGTCTCAAAAAATAAGGTGCTGGACTAGCAAGATGCCTTAGCAGGTAAGGACACTTGATGGCAATCCTAACAACTTGGATTATATCTCCTAGAACCCTCACAGTGGAAGATAAGCAAGCCCTGCAAGTTGTCCTCTGACCTCCACGTGTGTTATGTGAGTACACCCAGAACAGCCGTGCACGGACTGTGTGAGAGAGAGAGAGAATAAATCAATGTAAACTGAAAATAGAAGGTAGAGAAGAGACCACAGAAGATATCTGACTTCAAATTGTGAACCCCGCACACAAACACTCACACACATGACTTTTCCAGGCTTTTGAGTGTCTACTTTCCCCAGCTCACTAGCCCACTTCCACTCTCAGGAGGGCCTTCTCTCTTAGTAAATTACCTCTACTTTTATTACTTATGCTAATACCTAGCAGTCTGATGGTGGGTTAGTTGAAAAAAAAAGAAAAATATTATAAATATATTATTTTTAGTAACGAATCTGAGTAGGAAATTAATGATTTATGAGTTATAATTTCAAGACAGCAGTTAAGCAGGGCATGGTGTTCTATGCCAGGAATTCCAGCGTTTAGGGGATTAAGGCAGGAGGATTGCAGTGAGGCTGAGTTCTGCCTTGGTTATTACACTGTGGGTTCCAAACAGCCGGGATCACGGAATCAGACCATGTCTCAAATACAAAACAAAACAACCCCCCCACACACACAATGAATGTGCTAAAATCTACTAACTGTATCTGTAATCATTACCCATCTTCCATGGGGTTTTTTTAATATAAGGGGTAAAATAGTATAAATCATAAAAAGCAAAAAAAAATTGATAAGTACTTGAAGCTCTTCACTTAAAAATTTTGACAGTAGGGCTGGCGAGATGGATCAGTAGGTAAAGGCGCTTGCTGCTAAGCCTGACGACCTGAGTTCAATCCCTGGGACCCACATAGTGGAAGGAGAGAACCGACCCCTGCAAGTTGTCCTCTGACCTCCATCTGTGCACATACATACATGTACAAATAAATAAAATGTAAGAAAATATAATTTAAAAAATTCTGACTGCAGACCAGGATTTAAACAAATGCTATTAACATTTTAAAATGATATTTTTTTTAACCTACTTACTCTGGTTCAGGATTCTTTGGAGAAAGTCCCCAAACTTCAGGAGCTCCCAATTCTCCAATTCGCTCTCTTTCACTTAATCTCCTAAAAGATATAAATATTTAAATTATAACTCAATGGATGAACTGTTTCCTAAACATATAATAAAACTCAACAGGAATCAAGTCTTCTAGTATTATTTCCCTCATATATCTTTTGAGACAGGATCTTACAGTGTTGACTAGGCTGGCCTTGAACTCCTGGGCTCAAGTGATCCAGCCTTCGAAATAGCTGGGGCTACAGAAACACCTGGATTTATGTATGTTTGAAAAGTTAATAAAAACTTGATTTAAATATAAGCTCTGTAGGTAGGAGTTAATGCTCTGATAGTATCATAAACAGGTGTAAACTATAGAGTGCTTCAGTGGCAGTGGCAAAAATGGCAGTCAGACTGTCAAGGGCATGCCTTTTACTGAACGTGTGGCATAGCTTCTAAATGCCCATTTAACTGTAAAGTGTAACAGAAAGGTTTTGAGAGTGGAGGAGGTTGGTGTTTTGTTGTTTTTTTTTTTCTTTTGAGACGAGTTTCTCTGTGTAGCTTTGAAGTCTGTCCTGGAACTTGCTTTCTAAATCAGGTTGGCCTCAAACTCACAGAGATCCGTCTGCCTCTGCCTCCCTAGTGCTGGGATTAAAGGTGTGAGCCGTCACCCCCAGCTAAGAAAGGTTTATATTTAAAAATAAATTAATTTGTTTACGTATATTTATAAAGTAGTGAAATCTTTTGATTTGGTAAAACTTTGTTTTTAGAAACCTAGGAATTAGTGAATATAAAGATGAAATAAAAATAAAGGGGATTCTGGAGAGAAAGGAAAATTTTCTTTAACAAAAACTGTCCTCATGCTCCATAAGACTTATGACCAGTTTTCCATCCAGATCCTTTTAGGGCAAGGAGTATGTTCTCTACTCGTGGGAGGACACCTTTTTTCATTTTGTGTATGTGGCTAATTCTGTTTTAATATTTACTACTACTCATAAACTTAAAATACAAACTCTGGGCGCGAGAGATGGCCCAATGAAGAGCACATATTGTTCTTGCAGAGGACTGGAGTTTGGTCCCCCACATCCAAGATGGTTGATTCTCAGCTCCAGAAGATCTGATGCTTCTGGCTTTCCAAGGCATCTACACTCACATGTACATATCCATACACAGATGCACATTCCTACACAGAATTCAAAACATAATAAAAATAACACCATGTAGCCGGGCGGTGGTGGCTCACGACTTTAATCCCAGCACTTGGGAGGCAGAGGCAGGTGGATCT
>NW_004949140.1:105147-109992 GCF_000317375.1 Microtus ochrogaster
AAAAAAAAAAAAAAAAAAAAAAAACCACCATGTATAGTGGTTGGTGCCTTCAGTCCCAGCACTTGGGAAGCAAGTACGGCGGGTCTCTTTTTGTTGAGGCCAGCAGCTTGGTCTACATAAGTTCTAGAACAGCTGTATATACAGACCTTGTCTAAACCACCCCCCCAAAAGAAATAATTATTTGAAGATAAAAAATAATTATTGGGGTGGAAGCCTGAATTCCTTAAAGTGTAGTAGCTTGCAACTTACAGTTTAAAAATTAATCATTATAACACAAATATAATTGGCTTGATTTTCTTTTAACTTCTTTCATCCTGGGAAAAACTTGGAGTTTTTTTTTTTAATTTGGTCAAAACGATAATTTAAAAGGGAATTCATCTCTTTGTAACTGCTAGGGGAAGAATGCCTACCCAACCACAAAGAACAGAAAGCCTCATACCCGTTGCTCCTGTAATGTTTTAAAAGTTCTCATTTTTAAACACATGCTACAAAGCCTAGTACTGAGCCTAAGACACAATGTTTAACAGACAGAATAAACTTCAAGTCATCTAAAAGTACAAATGCAAATTCCATCCAAGGAATTATAACATTCCAGTAAACCCTTTCCACTTGTTTTTGAGACTGGATCTCATATAGCAGGGTCCAGCTAGTCTTTAACTCCTGATCCTTTCTCAAGTCATGGGATTAGAGACATGAGCTCACAAAACTCCTGGCTCACCGTTTGCTTTCCGGCCCACATACTCTGTGGGGACTACACCATGCTGAATAATTTAAATTGGATAATTAAGTCTCTAACAATTCAGAACTGTCTTACTGTTTCCGTTTTCACGCATTTATGGAAGTTAATAGAACCTTAAGAGCCTTGTTGCTAATTTCCCGCACCCCTTTCTGGTGAAGAAGCGAAGCTCAGAGAGGTCAACTGACTTGCCCAAAGCTACCTGCTTCATGGCAAACAAAATCTTCATCCTCAAGCAGAGTGCCTGTGAAGCCTGCCCTTTTTACTATTAGACTTTATGTCCTCCCCTCCTGGAAGGAAAAAAAAATATCACGAAAACATTTCTCAACAGTTAGAGAGTTTACTTGCCTCTAATGCCTGTAATGTTTTAAGTTTTATCCTTTTAAAAGACATGGTAAAGGCCTAGTCCAGTGCCTAAGACATAATACTTAACAAACATAATAAACTTCATAATATTAGCACTATGACTAATGCAGCAATAAATGCCTCTCTCTTAGGGTCTCTACTCTCCCTCAGGCCGACCTTGAATTTATTCTGCAGTCCAGGCTACCTGCCCTCCATTCTGAATGCTGAGCCATCATGCCCAGCCTTTTTAACGTATTTTCTGAGACACAGTCTCGTGTATACCAGGCTGGCCTTAAACTTGCTACGGAGATGAGGACGACATTGATCTGACTTCCTGCTGAGACTCATAGCTGTTGCAACCACAGGCTTTTTAAACCATGAACTCCATTAGAGGAGATCTGATCTCAATACCTGCATTGCTTTTCATGGTCAAAAATGGCAGAGAACACTTCACAAAACTTTTCCTAATATAGCCTCATCCACAGTTTGGCAGAGTACTTTTCTTACATTTATCTAACCATCTTGTATAGAGGAAGGTTTCCTCCTACCCAATACAGATCCTTAATTAAAATCCTTACCAATTCCCAGCAAAACTTTCCCACTGACATCGTGTTATCGCAAGCTCGTCTGTTCCTTCATGCAACAAGCGATGGTTGTTGCATGCCTACCAAGAGGCAGGCACTACTAATTCTGTGAACAATAACATAGAACCTCTACTTTCCACAAGTTCAGTTTAGTGAAGAATAAAGAGAAGCTCACGGATAATGACACAACCATCGACACTACAATAGAGCCGAGGCTCTTAGCGTTATCAGCCTTCAAAGACAGGAAGGTGGAAGTAGGTAGTGGGAAAACGGGGCACTTTATGAAGGAGTCTGGGGATGAATGAAAATTTAAGTTAGAAAAGGATAAATTAAAAGTTCATGAGATGGACTGAAGAACAGAATGAAAAAGGTGCGAGGTGGGTGGGAAGCGAAATACAAACAGAAACAATGAACGACTAGCCAGACTCAAAGGCAGGCGGACTCGTCCAAGAGAGGATGCGGCGATCTCACTCACTTCTGCCGCAGACTCTCCTCCCTCTCCTTGTCCAGCAGGCTTGGCCAGGGCTTGTCGCCCCCGTAGGGGCGCGAGTAGCCGCCATAATAGGCAGACGAGGATGCAGAAGCAAAGGGGGCACTCCGCTGCGCAGAGGGCCGCTCTCGAGAACGCGATCGAGAGCGGGAGCGGTAAGACTGGTTTCGAGAGCTTTGGCTGAAGCCGCTCAGCGAATGGCTCAGACCATTCCGGTCACAGAGCCGAGAACAAGAGCGCGAGCGAGAGCGGCGACCCCGCGGGGAGCGGGAAGACTTGCTGGGCTTAGGGCTCCTCGACGAACTGCGCCGTTTTCCCCCGGAGGCCTCCCGTTCAGGGCTACGCGAGCCCGACACAGGAGCCATGGTGGTGGAAGCTGAACCCGCCAAGGGGCGGGACAAGGGGGCGCTCTCACGGCCCCCAAAGGGTCTAAGATGCTAAGCGTCCAAGAGCCGGCAGCATTTAGCAAACCAGAAAAAAAAAAAAAGAAAAAAAAAAAAACCTTGGAAACAGTTCCGGGTACGTCGGTAAACCCCTTCCCCTGGACCCAGGCTCCTTGCAGCCAACAGGAAGGGATGGGTGTATTAGTATAAAGAAGCCGGTCGGGAAACTCGAGCCACGGACTCGTGCAGTTCCTAGTGAGGTTTCAGAAATGTAAACCGCGCGAACACTAATTCTTTGTTCATTCTGGAACTCTAATACCTGGAGCAAAGTTACGATGAATGCTGTACATATTTCATTGAGTAGCTGTGTGAACAACACCAATTCTCAATGTGTTCCGTGTGCGGTTTTATTTGGTGTGAGCTTTTGTATCTGTGTATGTATTGTAACAGACACGCGCACGCGCGCGTGCACGTACACACACACAGCTCCTTTTTTTTTTTTTTTCCTTTGAAATCTGTGGGCACTGGAGAGAGGGCTAAGTGGTTAAGAGCACTGACTTCTCTTCCAGAAGACCCGGGTTCAATTCCCAGTACCCATATGGCGGCTCACAAACTGTAGTTTCAGTTCCAGGAGACCCGGCACCCTCACACAGACATACGTGCAGGCAAAACATCAATGTACATAAAAGAAAAATAAATAAATTATCCTGGGCAGTGATGGCGTAGGCCTTTAATCCCAGAAATCGGGAGGTGAGGTAGGAGGATCTCTGTGAGTTCGAGGCCAACCTGATCCACAAAGCGAGTTCCAGGACAGCCAGTTCTCCGTTCCACAGAGAAACCCTGTCCTTTTTTCTTTTGAAATCCCAAACCAAAAAAAAAAAAATCGCTGTTGTTGTTGTTTTTTTTTTTTAAGCTTTGATCTAAGACCCTTGTCTTTCGGCTTTCTTAGAAGACAAACATTCTGATAACTCAGTCTGTTGCACTCCGATTAAATAAACAGCCCAGAGGAAAATCTTAGAACTTAGCCCCCCCCTAGGCGGGCAGTGGTGGCGCACGCCTTTAATCCCAGCACTTGGGAGGCAGAGGCAGGCGGATCTCTGTGAGTTCGAGACCAGCCTGATCTACAAGAGCTAGTTCCAGGACAGGCTCCAAAGCCACAGAGAAACCCTATCTCAAAAAAACAAAAAAACAAAAAACAAAAAAAAAAAAAAAAAAAAGAACTTAGCCCCCAGCCACCCATCTCTACCAGTGTCTCCACAAAACGAATTTGTTCAGCCCCATAAACTAGTCCATCATACACTAGTCCAGCAATACATGGTAAATGATCCCTAATTGTATTTATTAAGTACTATTTTAAGTGAAAGGGCATCCAAATGCTAATTTTGATTTGGGTTTTTTATTCTCTTTTGAAACTGAAATACAATTACATCATTTCCTCCTTCCCTTTCTCTCTCTAAGCCTTCTCATGTGCCTCCTCCTTACTCTCTTCAATTCATAGCTTATTTTTCTTTAATTGTCATTACATATTGTGTGTGTGTGTGTGTGTGTGTGTGTATATATATTCCAAAGAATGTAAATATCATTGTTTAACCATTGTGTGGTATTTAACAGAGAAGACTGCTTTGGACATGCATGTAAGCTAAGAGAAAGTCTTTATTAGCTAACGAATACACTGGGTGTTCGGGATCTCAGTTTAGCTCCCAGACTTTCTCAGGGTGAACTTTTAAGAGCAAAAAAATAAAAAAATATCCTGGGTTCACTCATGGAGTCAGTTGTGCTAAGGTTTTGGGGCCTACTAATGTCTGGAGCCCTGTTTCAATAACGTGCTCAATGCATATACTATTTCCTGTATATATATGTTTTCTGGGCAGACCACTTAGTATTAGACAGTCAATTGGGGGAAGGCTATTTCTCTTGGCTCTCAGCATTACTTAGTTGCCTGTAGATCTTTGTCTAGGGTTGGAGCTTCTTGTGATTTCCCTCTTTCATCTCACCTTATCTATCTGTTGGTGTGGTCCTTGTTCAGGTCTTGCTTAAGTAACGATGTTGCTGAAACCTCGTAGTGATGTAGGAAGTCCAGTCCTTCTGTATGTGTGTTGCTTTTATTGGTTAATGAATAAAGAATCTGCTTTGGCCTGAGATAGGACAGAGTAGAGCTAGGCAGGAAAACTAAACTGAATGCTGGGAGAAAGAAAGCAGAGTTAGGAGAAGTCATGGAGCCGCCAGAGGAGAAAGATGCAAGCAGCCAGTCGGAACCTTACTGGTATGCCATGAACCTCGTGGTAAAATATAAAATAATGGAAATGG
>NW_004949140.1:110567-112465 GCF_000317375.1 Microtus ochrogaster
TTTTTCGAGACAGGGTTTCTCTGTGGTTTTGGAGCCTGTCCTGGAACTAGCTCTTGTAGACCAGGCTGGTCTCGAACTCACAGAGATCTGCCTTAAAGCAGCCATTCTTAACATGTGGCCCTCCACCCCTTTGAGGGCTGAATGACCCTTTCGCAGAGGTCACTCATAATCAGGAGATACCTGCATTATGATTCATAACAGTAGCAAAATTACATTGTGAAGCAGCAACGAAAATATTTTTCTGGTTGGGGATCACCATGACATGAGGAAGCATTGTGGCTGCGGCATTAGGAAGGTTGAGAACCACTGTTCTAAAGGGAAGGGAAAACTTCCATCCTATAAAGAAGCCAGTGAAGCCCAGGAAGTAAGCAATGCCAAGGCTGTAGAAAGTCCCTGACATGGAGCAGATACCTAAGCCCCTCCCTTACCACACATACTGGCGATATCTTTGAGTCATTTCGGAAACTGGAAGTAACCATTCACCCACATCCCTGTGAGTAACCCCAATAAAACTCATTGGCTCGTCAAGTTGGACTTTGATGGTATCCTTACTTTGGTCTGTTACCAGTTCCTTATCTGCAGTGAATAGACATTTGTTCATGTCTCCCAACTTGGAATAAGACTTACCAGGAAATTTGTTCTTTTTATTTTTTCTTGTTTGCTTGTTTGTTTGTTTTTGAAATAGGGCAACATTATATAGCCCTAGTTGGCCTGGAGCTAATGAGATGCCCAGCAGGTAAAGGCCCCTGACACCAAACTTAGGGATCTGAATTCCATCCCATCAGAACATGACAGAAAGAATGACGCACGATGGGCAATGCCTTGGGGAAATGGGAGAAGGGGGAAAAGCGGAGGGCCTTTTACCTTGGGTGCATTTTGTTCTTGGAGGAGATTTCCTGCCTCCTGTGATAAATATCTGCATTCAATTTATAAGACATGGTTTATTCTTGTTGGATGTCAGACCATAGCTATAGAACCCAAGCTGGCGAAAGGATATATTTTGCATATGTGCCTCTGTGTCTGTGTGTTTGGGTGTCTCACCAAGTAAAAGGACTTGCTGTCAGATTTCACAATGTGAGTTGAATAGCCGGGAAGAGAGAGCAAATTCTTGCAGTTTGTCCTCTGAGCATCATGTCCCAGCCACCCAAAACACACACCCAGGCACATACAGGAAATGGATCAAATTTTTCAAACACATTTTTTTTAAAGCACTGGCAAGATATAAATAAAGGTTCTGGGTGCCAAGCCTGAGTTTGACCTCTGAGAATCTTGGAGTTGGAAGGAGAGATTCAACTCTTTCTGGGTGCCATCTAAACCCATGGCCTGCAGGTACCTGCACACAAACCCCCGTAGCCACACATAGTTCACCACCGCACAGAAAATAAACTATTTAAAAACATATTTGAAAGCCTGGTGGAGGGCACACCTTTAATCCCAGCACTTGGGAGACAGAGGCTGGCGAATCTCACTGTGTTCAAGGCTAGCCTGATCTACAAAGCAAGTTCCTGAACAGTCAGGGCTGTTACACAAAAACACACTGTCTCAAACAAACAAACAAATAAAAATAAACCATGTTTTATGACGACGTGTGTTGAAATGCCTCTGCTGGTGTGTGTGCCAAGGGTAAACCTTGGGATTCCATCTCCACCTCCACATGGTGAAAATGGAACACAAATGATGTCTGGGTATCTTAACATTCCCAGGAGCGCAGACGCACAAGCACACCAAAACCAAAGACGACACATGCTTAAGGAGGAAAAAAAAAGGTAAAGGTCCAGTGAGGTGGCTCAGAAGGCAGAAGCACCTGCTGCAAAGCTTGGCGCTTTGGGTTTCATTCCCCGGACCCATGGAGTGAAGCAGCTGCAGTTGGCCCGCTGGCCTGTAGCATCACCAGAAGG
>NW_004949140.1:112991-115621 GCF_000317375.1 Microtus ochrogaster
TTTTTTCCCCTAAGGTACTGTGTGTTTATTGGGGGGCATGAACCAGGTGATAAATGTTCCTGTCACCCATTTTCTCTGAAGTCCCAGTCCCACCTGGTAGAAGGAGAGAACCTACTTGGGGGAGGATGTTGTTATATAATCTCCTTGCTGGTACACACACAGGTACACCTCAACATGCATGCTCTAAAAAAAGTGTCAGGAAATAGCTTTAAAAAAATACCAGATACTGAGATGAAACTACGGGTAAAAGAGCCTGCAGCAACCCCTGAAGATGTGAACTTCATTCCTGGGACCCAGATGATGGCAGGATAGAAAGAACTGGGGTGGGGATGGTATCATTTACCTTCTGCATAAGCAAACACGCGTACACACTGACACTAACTAAGTAAAAGTTGTTTTACGGAAAGGATCTTTTTTTTTTTTTAAGGATTGGAGAGATTTCTCGGGCAAGACGGCAAGCCTTAGAATCGGTTTAATCCCAGGGTTCCAGGTGGTGAAAAGCAAGAACAAACTCCTGCTGGGTGTCCACTGGTCTCCTCTCCCATGCACACACACACACAGGCACACACTCAAAATATGTCCATTTAAAAGGTTTAAAGGGCTGGTGAGATGATCATCAAATAAAGGCACCTGCTACCAGCACTTGGGAGGCAGAGGCAGGCAGATCTCTGTGAGTTCGAGGCCAGCCTGGACTACAGAGTGAGTTCCAGGACAGGCTCCAAAGCTACAGAGAAATCATGTCTCGAAAAAATTCAATCAATCAATCAATCAATTAATAAAAGGCACCTCCTGCAAGTGAGTACTATCCACACAAACCACTTGGTGGAAGGAGAGACCCGACTCTGGCGGAGTATCTTCTCTCTTATCTTTTTGGGATGGCAAATATACAGCTATCTCAGTTAAGAGCACCGGTTGCTCTTCCAGAAAACCTGGCTCCTATCCCAGCACTCACAAGGCAGATCACAATGGTCACTAATCCCAACCCCAGGAGATCTAGCAACCTCTTCTGTCCTCCACAGGCATTGCACATATGTGGTACACAAGTATATATTCAAATAAAAACTCATACACTTCAATGAGAATAAATAAAACCTAAAATTTTAAATCTTCAGGGAAAAAGAAATTACAATGTAGATTTTAATCACGAAGATTTGGGGGGGAGGCACTTGGAAAAATAAGACATCAAGTGTGGCTATGGGCTATAGAGGAGAGTCGTGCTCAGGCTTTTTAAGACTAGTTACTGTCTTGGGGTTTCTATTGCTGCTTTGAAACACCATGACCAAAAATCAAGTTGGGGAAGGAAGGGTTTATTTTACACTTCAGCATTGCTGTTCATCACTGAAGGAAGTCAGGACAAGAACACAAACAGGGCAGGATCCCAGAGGCAGGAACTGATACAGAAGCCGTGATGTTGGGAGCAGCTGCTTACTGACTTACTCAGTGTGCTTTCTTATAGAACCCAGGACCACCAACATAGGGATGGCACCACCCACAATGGGCTGTGCCCGCCCTTATCAACCACTAATTAAGACAGTGCCTTACAGCTGGATATCATGGATGCATTTCTTTTTTTTTCTTTTTTTTTTTTTTTTTTTGGTTTTTCGAGACAGGGTTTCTCTGTGGCTTTGGAGCCTGTCCTGGAACTAGCTCTGTAGACCAGGCTGGTCTCGAACTCACAGAGATCCGCCTGCCTCTGAGGCGTGTGCCATGAGGCTCCTTTATCTCTGATGACTCTAGCCTGTGTCAAGATAACACACAAAACCACCAGTACAAGCACATACAAGACTTTGGTGGTGGTGGTGTGTGTAGACATGGATCTCAGGGATTGAAGACAGATTGTATCTCTGAAATTCCATCCCTAAAGTTGTAGAACAATCTCTCCTCGTTATTTTACATCGTTTGAACGAGGTTCAAATACACAAAGGTGTTGCCAAAATTGATGGGTGAGAGAGGTGGTGAGATCACATGTCATTTGGGGTTCCGGTAGGCCATCTTGTCTCTGGATGCAGTTTCCCCCTGCTGTTAGTCTTTGCTCTTTTCTTTTCTTTTTTCTTTTTTTACTTGATATTTATTGAGCTCTACATTTTTCTCTGCTCCCCTCCCCACTTCAATCCTCCCCTAGGGTCCCCATGCTCCCAATTTACTCAGGAGATATTGTCTTTTTCTACTTCCTACTTCCCATGTAGATTAGATCTATGTAAATCTCTCTTAGTGTCCGCATTGTTGTCTAAGTTCTCTGGGATTGTGGTTTGTAGGCTGGCTTTCTTTGCTTTGTGTTTAAAAACCACGTATGAGTGAGTATGTGTGATAAATTGTCGTTCTAGGTCTGGGTTACCTCACTCAAAATGATGTTTTCTAGCTCCATCCATTTTCCTGCAAAATTCAAGATGTTGTTTTCTGCGGTATAGTACTCCATTACGTAAATGTACCACATTTTCCTTATCCATTCTTCAATCAAGGGGCATCTAGGTTGTTTCCAGTTTCTGGCTATGGCAAACAATGCTGCTATGAACATAGTTGAGCACATGTCCTTGTGGCACGATTGAACATCCTTTGGATATATACCCAAAAGTGGTATTGCTGGGTCTTGAGGAAGGTTGTTTCCTAATTTTCTGAGAAATAGCCACACT
>NW_004949140.1:118276-118872 GCF_000317375.1 Microtus ochrogaster
CATGGGAGGTCTTTCCACTTTCTGGTGTCTTCTTCAAATTTCTTTCTTCAAACATTTAAAGTTCTTGTCATACAAGTCTTTCACTTGTTTGGTTAGAGTTACTCTGAGATATTTTATGCTATTTGTGGCTATTGTAAAAGGTGTTGATTCTCTGATTTCTTCCCCAGCCCTTTTATCATCTGTGTACACAGGAGGGCTACTGATTTTTTTTTTAGTTAATCTTGTATCCTACTTCATTGCTGAAAGTGTTTATGAATTGTAGAAGTCCCAAATGCAGGGACAATAGGAACACGCCACTGCACCTGGCTAATCTCCTTGCTCCTATTTACAGAATGTGTCACAGGTCATTACCAAGACATAGTACTTCATCCTGAGGATGCAGCACAGCTCGCTTGTCCATTCACCTGCTAAGGGGATTTAAATTGTAGGAGAGGTCGTTTACAGTCAGTTTTGTCCTTTTTAAAATGAAGAGAGTAAAGTGAACCAATACCAGTAGAGAATCCCTTAATTACAAAAAAGGGGGGGGGGGTGAAAACAAATCTCATACATTTTTGTTATAACTCCTTGCAATTAGTATAGTGTTTTGTTTTATTTTG
>NW_004949140.1:119428-125734 GCF_000317375.1 Microtus ochrogaster
GAGACAGGGTTTCTCTGTGGCTTTGGAGCCTGTCCTGGAACTAGCTCTTGTAGACCAGGCTGGTCTCGAACTCCCACAGATCCACCTGCCTCTGCCTCCCGAGTGCTGGGATTAAAGGCACGCGCCACCATCGCCCGGCTTTAGACCAGACTTTGAACCTGCTGTGATCCTCCACCCTCAGGCTCCCTAGTGTTGCGATTACAGGCACCAGCTACCACACGCGGCTCAAAACCTTATCTGAAAAAGATGAACACTAAAATTTAACATTAAATGACCACATATGCCGGGCGGTGGTGGCGCACGCCTGTAAATCCCACACTCGGGAGACAGAGGCAGGTGGATCTTTGTGAGTTCGGGGCGAGCCTGGTCTACAAAGTGAGTTCCAGGTCAGTCCAGGGCTGTTACACTGAGGAAACCCTGTCTCAAAAAACCAAAAAAGAAAAAGAAAATCACATGTACTTAAAATAGAGACCCCGAGACAGCTGTAAAATTCCCACGTTCCAGTCCTAGGCGGGTAGTTGCGTTGCATGCAGGGAGTTGTAGTCCACGAAAGAGTCGTTTCCAGACAAGATGGCGGAGTTGCTACTGACGCGCGAAGGGGCGGGCCCCGCGGGACTCTGGGTCGCTAGGGGATTGGGCCGCGCGGCGATTAAGCAGGCGGGAAGTATAGACCAGGTGTTAAACCCTTACCCCCGGAGTAAAGCTGGGTGCCCTAGACTCTCGCGAGATCTCGGGAAGCCCAATGAGACGCCTGGCTCCGCTTATCACCAGGGGCATTAGTTAGAGGCGGAGCTCTGGAGGGTTCTTGCCGTGAGCCGTAGGTGCCCGGCGTAACGGCATCGCAGCTGAGCTACCGCTCTGAGGAGCGTACCCGTGACCATGAAGGAAGAGAAAGATCACAGGCCTAAGGAGAAGCGAGTGACCCTCTTAACGCCTCAGGGTGCCACGGGCAGCAGCGCTGGTGCTACTGCCGAAGGCGCCAAAGGGGAAGATAAGCAAGATCGCAACCGGGAGAAGAAAGAAGCTTTAAGCAAGGTGCCTACCGGCGGGTGGCCCGAAAGAGGGCGGGACGTGTACCCGGTTTGGAGAGGCTGGCAGAGAATGGGGCTGTTCTTTTCCTTTCCCGGGTTTCTCTTCTCGTTCTGACTGAATGAAAATCGCTTTGCTCGGTCTCTAGCGCCGGTGGAAATGGGATTAGCGGGTTCTGGTTAAGCCCCCGAATTGGGGGGGGGGGCGGTGAGGGAAAGCGAGGGCTCCCTGATGAGAAGGGTGGGTTAAGTTAGAGTTACGACTGAGGGGTGGTCCTGGGAGAGGGAAGCGGCAGGCAAGATAGGGGAACTTTAATTGCGCTGAATTGCTAAGTAGTCCTTGCGACACCGCGGGTGAGGAGTGGGAGTGCCTGTGATGGGTTAATGGAGGCGAGTTGGGGAAGTCCTTCAAGGGACTTGATGACCTAGAGGGGCACGACAGACGGTTGGCGACGGGTGAAATGTTTTGTATATGTTAAGCAGAAAGGGGAGGGTAATTCTTTCAGCGGGAGTTAGGAATACAAGTGCGAGAGAGACGATTTCGTGACAACTCAAGAAAGACTAGGGTTTGTCTACCCGGTTAAGAACGGGTTGCACACTGCGGGGTTGCTGTTTAAGAGCAGAACCTGAGATTGTCCTTGCGCCAGACAATTGTCATTTCCGAGAGTGTTTATCAACCCGCGTTGCCCCTACCTCTAACTAATCCTGAGTATTGGGCTGCAGGAGAATAGTCTCAGTGGTTTTGTATTTTAAAGCCGATCCTCAAGAGCCATGATTAGGGTATGCGAGAAAGTTGATGTGTGCTGATCTTGTTTTCCTCGTATTTCCTAAGGTGGTAATTCGAAGATTACCTCCCACTTTGACCAAGGAGCAGCTTCAGGAACATCTTCAACCTATGCCTGAGCATGATTATTTTGAGTTTTTTTCCAATGATACTAGGTAAAAAAAAAAAAGAATAATAATAATTAAAAACGGGGGTGGAGAGCAGACTTCCGTTCTTTTATCTTACTCTTTTTTGGTTTTGAGCTAGTTTCTTTGATGCGTACATCTTTGCGATTGAGCCAGACACCTGCAAGCATATTCACATACCTGCTTTCCCTCTACAGTCTGTATCCGCATATGTATGCCAGAGCCTATATCAACTTTAAAAACCAAGAGGACATTATTTTATTCAGGGACCGATTTGATGGCTATGTATTCCTTGACAATAAAGGTGAGTCTTTTAAAAAAGATTTAGAAGAGTTTGCCATTTTTACATTGAAGAGATTGTGTGCGGCCAGTAGCGGTGCATACCTATTATCAGCACTCCGGTGACAGAGGCAGGAGGATGACTGCAAGTTAGAGGCCATTCTGGGCTGCATAGAATGACCCTAGAAAAAGAGAGGGTTAGGGAGTGGGAGGGCAGGAGGAAAAGGGAGAGGGAGGGGCAGAGGGGGAGAGCAGTACACAAAACACTGCTTTCTCCACACCTATGTAGGTGCTTTTTCTCAACTCCTTTGAGATAGAATGTGCAACATGTAAAGGGTTTTTTAAATCCTGAGATATTTTTATTAACTTACTTTAGTTGGATCCAGTGAATGAAATTGCCACAGATTTCTCCTTATGCGATACCTTAAACTTGTTTTAAATGTTGACTTTCTGCTTCAGAGATATTAATATCCTTTTAGGTCAGGAGTCCTCAGTGAGAATACTGTTTATCTTTCTCACAAAGTTGTATATAGCTAACACATCAAATTGGCTCTCCCAGACTGAAGATGATTAATATCATGTGAGGCCCTGGTGTGGTCCCCAGCACCAGCAAAACACATAAACATGCAAGCTCTTGGTATCCAGGACACGCAGTTTATAACAATGACAAACTTCTGACTTAACTCCAATCTCACCTTTTACTTGGTATTGGCTACTTGCAATATTTAGCCAAAATGTATCCAGGTTGGCATTTGCCATCTTTCATTTGGTTTTATAATTATAGATAAATGATATAAGGTTTCTCAATTATTTCCAGTTTTCAAATAGTGAATCTTGGTTATGGTATATGCCAATAAAAGCTGAAGGCTTAATAATTGTGTTTTTCGAACTTGTATGCACAAAGGATAAACCAAGGGCTTCTCACTTGCTACAGTCACTCTCTGTTATACTCTTCCATGCCTAACTTCTATAAATTTTCCCAAACTAGCTATTTTTCCTGACCAGCATTTTTATTCTAGTAGGTAGCAGTGATTTCTCACTTAGTTCACAAGTTGTAGTGATTTTTTTTTGTAGTGATATTTTTATTTCTTTATTCTTTACATCTGATTCAAGTTAGGAGTCTTATCAAGTATTATTTTCTTTTTTTCTTTCTCTTTTTTTTGGATTTAGGTTTTTCTTTTTTTAAAAAAATATTTATTTATTATGTATACAATATTCTGTCTGTTTGTATGCCTGCAGGCCAAAAGAGGGCACCAGACCCCATTACGGATGGTTGTGAGCCACCATGTGGTTTCTGGGAATTGAACTCAGGACCTCTGGAAGAGCAGGCAGTGCTCTTAACCGCTGAGTCATCTCTCCAGCCCCCTGGTTTTGGTTTTCCAAGACACGGTTTTCTGTGTAGCTTTGGAGCCAAAGCCTGTCCTGGAACTTGCTCTGTAGACTAGGCTGACCTCGAACTCAGAATTCACAAAGATCCACCTGTCTCTGCCTCCTGAGTGTTGGGATTAAAGGCGGGTGTCACTACCACCTGGCTTATTTTCTTAAACAATTTTATTACATGTATTTATTTTGTGTGTGGGTTATGGTACACATATTCTCTTGTTCCACTGTGAGGGTGTTGAGAGTTAAACTCAGGTCATCATCCTTGGTGGCAAGTGTATTTACCCACTGAGTCCTCTCACCAGCCCATTGTGTATAGTTTTTTATATTTAAGTAACATTTATTATGTGTATTTTTTTAAAAAAAATTTACGTGTATGAGTGTTGCCTGCATGTATGTCTGTGTACCATATTCATGCCTCATGCCCACTGAGACCAGGGCACCAGATCTCTTGGAACTGGAGAGTTACAGATGGTTGTGAGCTGCCATGTCGATGCTGGGAATTGAACCCATATCTAAGAGCAATAAGTGCTCTTAATCACTGAGCCATCGCTCCAGCCCCTAAAGTGCATTCTTCCCTGAGACTTAACCTCTACTTTACATTCTGTGTCCTCATCAGCCAATGTGTAGACAGCCATTTCTCCTTACAGGGGTTTCTATTTTTCTATTTTTGTATACTTTAATTGCCATAAGATTCATAAGAATAGACCCAGGGTCTCTTACATACAAGGCCATTTCTCTGTCACTGAGCTACATCCCCAACTTGAAATTAACCCTTTTGAAAAGATGATTTAAGTTGATAGTTATGAAACAAAAATTCCAAACTCATCCTGGCAGTAACAGCCCTGCACCACCTTGCCTTGGCTCTGGTTTGGTTTTCCTTTGTTTCCCCCAGTGTGCTTCAGTCTAGTTTTCTTTCTTCCCCTCCTTCATAGATAGCACTTAATCCTCCTGGTCTGATTCTGCATTTGTTAGGATTTTCATAACCATGTTTCCTTCGTGATTTGTTTTTGTTTGAGACCGGTCCCATGTAGCCTAGGCTAGCTTTGACTTCCTCATCCTCCTTCTAAGTACTAGGATTGCATCTGTGCCTGCCAACCCCACATAAGAACCCAGTTGTTATTTTATTCTAGTTTATGTCACTGAAGAGAAGATAGTATTTTTTTATTTTATTAATTTATTTGAGAAGACAGTATTTTGTACCACGTATGACATTGTTCAGTGGGAATGATCAGGTATATCTATTTTTTAGCAGTCAATTTTCTTTTTCAATTGAAATTCACTATCTTTTGCCAAGTGGTGATGGCCCCAGCTCTCAGGGCCAGAGGCAGGCGGATCTCTGTGAGTTCAAGGCCAGTGTGATCTACAGAGCAAGTTCTAGGACTGGACTCCATAGCTAATGAGAAGCCCTGTCTTGAGAAACTCCCCCCACCCCCACCCCCCTCAAAAAAAAAAGAAAGAAGGAAATTCACTATCTACAAGCGCAAATTTAGTAGAGTTTAGTATATTCACAAAGTTCTGCGAGTATCACTTTGCTGGAGCGTTGACCATCCACAAAATAACTCCTCTCTATTAGCAGTCTTCTACTCTCCGCTCAGCCCTGGCAGTCAGCTAATCCGCCCTCTCTATGGATTTCCCTACTCTGGGCATTTCATAGCAGCAGAATCATATCATTTGTGCAATATGTAGTCTTTTTTTTGTTTTACTTTGTTTTATACTTTTGAAACAGTATATATAGACCAGGCTGGCCTTGAACTTGTGGCAATCCTCCTGTCTCTGGTTCCTGAGTGCTACGATTATAGGTACGAGCCACCATACCTGACTTTAAACAGGTTTTTCTGTTTAGTGAGATCAAATTGACAAATTTATACAAGTTTGTTGACAATATGATAACTTGATGTATGTATATATACTATGAGATGATTGCCATAATGAAGTTAATAATATTTCTCAAACTTATATTGGTACCTTGCTGAAAATATCTTTATGTAGGTGTAATTCACACACCATAAAATATACCCTTTTAAAGAATACAGTTCAGTGGTTTTTTTTCATATAATCACACAGTTGTATAGCCATCACCACAATCTAATTTTAGACTGTGATTATCATCCCAGTGAGAAACCCCATACTTACTAGTTGTCACCCCCACAGCTAGCTCTAAGCCATTAGTATCTCCCCCATCCCCAGACAGGGTCTTATTCTGTATCCAGTGCTGGCCTCAACTCAAGGCATTCTTCCTCATGAGTACTGGGACTACAGGCATGTGCCACCACACTGAGCTTCTGTCTCTAGATTTCCCTCATGTAGCTGGGCATTGTATCCCTTTAATACCAGAGTTTGGGAGGTGGATGCAGGAGGATCAGGGGTTTAAGACAGTATCAGCTGCATAGAAAGTTTGAGGTTGGCTGTGGCTATGTGATGTGTCCTACTTCAAAAAAAAGCCACAATATTGTTTTAACAGTTGCTTGTTTAAGAGATTTCTAATATTTGCTGGTTTATTTAGGATTTTTGAATTGGTGTTTGCTAGGCAGCCCAGGCTGGCCTTGAACTCATGACCCTCCTATTTTAGCCATCTAGTGCTAGGGCTATAGATGACCCACTATGCCATACTCTAATATATGGAATGAATTCATAATGAAAATTAATTTGTAAGCCGGGCGGTGGTGGCGCACGCCTTTAATCCCAGCACTCGGGAGGCAGAGGCAGG